>NC_084990.1:7694971-7982471 GCF_963691925.1 Scomber scombrus
TCTCTTGCTAGTTTTAACACTTACATACTGGTCATATTCTGAACAGGTTTAAGTAATCCTTTATAATTAGTATCTATACTAAATTTTTAACCACAGATGTATTTTGCATTCATGTTTTGTTTTGTTTTGACACTGAAAATACATTCACAATCACACTATATTATGATCTTGTGTTATCTAAGCCATCATTATTTCTGTTAATTTATTAAAAGTGGATGATGCAACATTTGAATGGTGGGTTCCACAATAAATTTGAAGACCATTTATGTGCAAAAATGTACCAACTGCAAAAAAAGAAAAAGAAAAAAAAAGATAATATTTTTGAAATATTTACATTTTTGTACTCTCTGGGCGACTGCAGGAAAAGTCATATTATTTCAGGCTTAAAGAATGTAATTCAGGGTTGTATTGCTTTCAAATGTGAGAATGGGTCAAATTTGAACCAATCAGTATATTAAGGTTAAAAAATGCTGATGCATGCAGCTTTAAATTTGTCAAATATTCTGTGTATATATAGGTGATGTTAATTTTGAGTAAAGTAGTTAAACCTGATACTTTTTTAAATTAATTTGATCTACTTATGGATCCACAAAACATGTTGAGTCCAACTGAAACTGTTAGTTTGCTAATGGGATGGTGTAACTGAGCTTTGAGTCTGAGTGTGCTGCTTTGACCGGGATCCAGTCACCACAGATTTATATGTGAGGATACAGCTGTTGAGAGACTCGGTCAGAGCTTCGTGGCATGTGTAAAACAATAGGAGGTTGGGGTGTTTGTGTGCCTTAATTTAGGGCCTGCACACATGTTACCAATCAATAGCGATGTGTAATGTCTCTGTGTAACGATACACCGGCTGCTTTGGCTTTGGCTTTGGCACCAGTTTGGGAAGGTGTCTAAAAGGAGATGAAAGTGAGAACGAGTCTTCAGGGGCTCGGGCTGGGTTTTTCTGGTCCGGGATGATGATTGACATTTATGTGCAAAACCAGGTTAAACTGGGCGTGTCAACATCTGCTGAGGGCCTGTATGCAGTTTCACAGCAGCTGAAATAAGATGTGAAGACTACGTAAGCAGGGTTTTAAAAAGCTGAGAGAAGAAAATGTGGGGATGTGTTTTTCCAGTTTGTACACATGCAGATTTCTGACACATCTGGATGTAAAAAGAGGAGTTAAAGAACAGACAATGTACCATATATTTGACTCCAAAATGATCCAGATGTATATTTCTGATATATATGTACTGCAAAATCACTGTCAGCAAGCTACAGTAAGATAAAGAAAAATATATTATCGATCCCACATTTTGATTTGTTTTCTAGGCCTTTTCTTACTCATTCATCACCAGCCAGCCACTCGTGTCTCATGTTATTCGAGCACATAGCACCCTTGGGAGTCCCCTTTCTCCAACCACCCCCACAACCCACCCCCCCTCAGCTCTGCTCCTGCCCTGCCCCTGTGCTTCATCCATCCGCAGCTCCCACCTCTTCCATTTGTTGCCATGGTGACTAATGTTGGCGACAGCCTGGCCCTCCGGTTGAGGCGATTTGGCAGACTCCTCCGCCTGTTTGATGGAGGATGCCAGTGCGCAGATTAACGGGGGTCGACCCACAGATGCTGGCATCTCTTCACAGCTCACTTGGCCTTAGTTCTTGGGGCAAATGGATATTGATCTGGATAATGTATTCTGATAATCTGCGTGGGTCCCTGTTCAATCACAGAAGTAGCTGCTTTAAATGGCGGAGGGGTTAAGAGTGTAAGGAGGGAGGGGGCAAGGATGAGGGGAAGAATAGGAGGAGGAAAGGAGGAAGGAAGGCAGGGTTTTTTTTGATATTGCAACTGCGATTTAAATTGTGTTAACTAAGCCGTTTTTCCATTTGTGGTTTACATGATATTAAGGAAGATTATCTACAATCCACGACTATATATCATAAATTATGACCCTGCATGGATACTTCCCAGAACTCCAACATTTCAGTGACAGATCCACTCATAAAATTACTTATAGATAAAGTGTTGAGCACCCATACTCTGCAGGTGATAAGAAATGTTCTCAGTGACCTATAAACTGTTAAATTAAGCAAAAACACATGAGGCTATAATTTATTCTGATCGCAGCAAAGTCACCAGCTTGAACTTTTGCTGGTTACAGCTTGTGAAGACACAGTTAGAAACAGTAAATTACAATTACAAATGTGAAAATTGCACTCTTTCATATTGCCATTTTTATATAAAATGAGCAGCTCTTAAAGAATTGAACAAATTAAAAATTAAAAAGACAATAAAAAAGAGACAGAGGACAACAGAGAGGTAAGGAGAAATGAAAGGACAAGAGGAAGACAGTGAAAAGAATAAGGAACACACAAGCATGAGAAGAAGAGCGGACAGAAGGTGGAAAGTGGGGAGTCTGGGACAACATTTTAATGTGTGTGTGTGTGTGTGTGTGTGTGTGTTTGTGTGTGTGTGTGTGTGTGTGTGTGTGTGTGTGTGTGTGTGTGTGTGTGTGTGTGTGTGTGTGTGTGTGTGTGTGTGTGTGTGTGTTTCAGGGCTGTATAACTCTGCAGGGATGCCAGGTGAACGAGCTGACCGCTAACCCAGACGAACCAGGACGACACCTTTTTGAGATTGTACCAGGTAAGATCCACCGTCCCCTTCCTCCTCTTCCACCACCTGTACTCATCGTCCTTGACTCAGTACACATCTCTGCCAACACGCCCTGAAATATGACACTGATATATTCATTGCCTCATGTGTGTAAATGGTTACAGTGTACATTGGAGTAATTTCATGCTGTTTGATTGTGGCTATCCACCTCTTTTTAGAGCCTATAGGTAACTTTACCGCTCTTCATCTCTCTTAATGGATGTAGACAGGCCTTTAATCAGCTGTTTGAATGTCAACCAAACCGGTCATGAACAAAAAATAAATAAAAAATGTACAGGTTATTCCAACAATGCCGCACCAGCTGTCAATCCAAGTTTTTAATATTGCTTGCTTTTTGACATTGCTGCGGTTGATTTTAGCACCTGTATCATTAATTCATCACATGTAGGCCTACCTTTAAACAATCACTTCTCATGTGTATACATATGACTTATAACATCACCTGTATATATATAACGTATTTACCTGTCTATATAACTTGTTTTCTTCCCAGCACTTTACTAGTTTGCACTCGGGTTAGATGAAAAACCACATGTACAATGTACAATGACAATAAAGTTGAATCTAATTTAATCTAATCTAATTATCATCAAATGTCAGAGGGATAATCAGGGATTCAGTTTATAGCCCCTCTATAGAAACAGGCTCTGTAAACTGCTCCGCAGTAAGGGATAAAATCTAAAAAAACAACAAAATAAATATAAATAAATGGTGCCTTCACTCTAAATAATAATCATGATGAAATTGATCATGCAAAAGAAATTCTACAAAAATTATTTATAAATGTGACTTTGATTTAAATTTCCTTAAATCATTGTGTTCAATTGAAGAAAAAAAACATTGGCTAATAACTTAAAATTCCACCTTCTTACTGTATGTTTTTCTATTATAAATATACCATTTTGTGTGTGGAAATGGCACTCTGGCCATATTGTCAAATAGAGAGAGCTATATGCTGCTATATGGCCACATTTTTTTCTGGCTGCTATTTGGTATTCAAGCAGCAGGGAGCACTATTACCCAAGGGTTAGTCAGTGTGGTGGTAAACCTCCAAACCTCACATCTCATGACCTCAGAGCCGATCAGGTTGTGACGGCACCAGTAGTAAATTTGTAGCTTGTGAAGTGTGAAAGTTGATTCCTGCTAGTAACACCAAATAAATCAAAAAGAAAACAGCCTCTCCATCATCTCGAGCCGTTACGCTTCACAGTTGCACCATCCTGAGCCAACATACAGAAGCCATACAGAAGCTTTGCCTGCGGCTGTAAGGTCTGGTTAGATTGACCTTTCGTGGCTTTACTGAGATCAATGTAACACTTATTTTTACGAGTGTATTGAAGGGTGCATTTGTCAGCGTGTGTGGACACAATTTTTCTAGATTCAATAGCCAGTCTCTAATTTTCTAGGTCTTGTTAGATGAATTTCAAGGCTAAAAGAGCAAAGGAGAAAAAAAGCTGGCCCCACTTGTGGTATAGTACATCCTTCAGGCTCCCTATATCACTCTGTCATTCAGGGAGTGTTTGCTTGGAGGTCTCTCCTTGTGTTTAGAATGGCTGACAGGCCTGTGAGTCTCTATGTGTTTTGTTTATGGCCAGTCAACATAGCAGATGGGTGTGAACCCCAATGAGCCTCTAACTTGTGGACAGGCCTGGAGGCGAGCACCCTGGAAGAGGAAAGAGATGGGAGGGAAGCGAGGGCAGATCAGATGTATATTTAGGTCTGAATGAAATGTTGAGGGT
Organism: Scomber scombrus; assembly: GCF_963691925.1. NCBI lineage: Eukaryota > Metazoa > Chordata > Actinopteri > Scombriformes > Scombridae > Scomber > Scomber scombrus. The sequence goes on from NC_084990.1 coordinate 7,699,368, forward strand.
TGAAAATGTGGCATCAAATACGAAAGAGGGGCTGCTCTTTAGAAGATGGATGTTCTTTTATAATACAGAAGCACAACCCGAGTCTCTAGCCGCACTCGACATCAACAACAGGAACCTTTCAGCATGGTCAGAATCAATCTGTGTGAATTACATTCTTCTCTCTTTCAATCCCCCTGCTTATCAACTCAAAGCGAATCAGCAACAAGCTCAATGAGCTCAATGATGCTCTTTTACACAAATGCCTTCCACCCTTTTATGCCACTATACACTCTTTCAAGGAGCGCCCAGCCGTAGTGGCAGTCTTTACTACAACTCAAGAACATCTCAGCCATCAGTTGATAAGAGGAGAGTGTTTCTCAAGGGTTCTTTGATTTGAGTCCTTGTACACCTGTTTTTTAAGAGTTCCTACTTATAGCTCAACTGGAGAAAGTAAAAAAAAAGATTATTTAGGCATTCATTTAGCAAAATAGGGCTATTTTGAACAGAATTTCAGCTTAATCTTTCATTTCAGAATCGCATCTTTGGAGTGGCCGAGTGGTCACTGCGCATGCCATATACCCCGCAACGTCCCTTGTTCGAGTCAAGCCAAGGGACCTTGTTGCATGTCATACTGTTTCTCTCTCCACTTGTGTCCTGTCAGCCTCTCTGCCATTAACTGTGCAATACAGGCAAAAAATAATACAAAAAAGAACTTCATCCTCCATAAAGGTGCATTTTTGTGTAGCACATTGTATAACCCCGCTCCCATACAAACGATGGAAAACCACACATCTAAGAGGCAAGACTAATAACCAATTAGGACTCCCAGACTGATAAACCCACAACATGAAGTGAAACCAGCACAGGAATGAGGGTGGATGATGGCCGATAAATATGCTGCTGGCTTTATCTCACTTTCAGCACTCCTTTGTCCACTGTAATAGTAGCCTTGTCCTTCAAAGGAGCCCAGGGACCTTGGCTGTTCATCTGGGTCATGTCATTGATTGATGGACTTTGTTTTTTGTAAGACTGTGTGTGTGTGTGTGTGTGTGTGTGTGTGTGTGTGTGTGTGTGTGTGTGTGTGTGTTTCAAGCTACCGGGTAAATCCATTGGTCATGTTTATTGTTGAGATGTGGAGTTGCAAAAGGTAGATACAAGACTAATAGCAGCTGCAAGATGCTGACACACAAACACACACGAAGCCTATATAATACTGCGTGTTTAATGTGGCCAAAGCACAGTGTCTTTAGCCATGTTTATAAAAACAGATTAAGGACACTTTCTCATAATGTTCATGTTAAAAACTGCTCAGATTAAACAATGAATTGGAAAGGGTCAGTACAGATGTCTTATGGAAACATTCTCAAGGTCACTGTCACTATAAAAGTGTCTTTATGTGCATTTATCTCACATCAACACTGCAGACATTTGCTCAGCGGAAGCAAACGGAGCACAAAACTCTAATTTCCTTTTGGCATCTGAGTAAAATAACAGCAGTAATTCAGCATGCATGTTATTAAAAACTGGACTCCTGCCGTGTTTTTTTTTGTTTTGTTTTAAGTCTGTATGTACTGTAGTGCAGACAGAGCGAGCAGTGCACCCAAACAAAGCCGATTCCACAGTCATGCGCCTGAGTTTGAATTGAGCTAGTCTGAAAGCCTGTAGGCATGAAGGAAATGGGCAAATAATTGGATATTTTAAAATATTCTTTGTATTTAACGGCTGACTCAAGGCTATAAGCCCTCTGTTGTTGCAGTGTGAGGCAATGAAGTCATCTGGAAAGCAGCCCACACACACACGCACACAAAACACACTTGTGCCTGTGCAAACGTGACAGCTTCTGCTAATTAATCATTGTGGACCAGCCGTTTAGGCAGCCCACACACTCGCACTACATCCGTGCATGCACAAACACATACTTGGCTTTTTCTATGTCTCAGAAATGCGCTAACAAGCCAGCATCAGAGTTCAGAGTCCTGTTGCCTGTCCTGCAGGCAGCATTACCAAAACACACGCTTACACTTGAGGCCTTTGCCCTTTCACCTCTGTAACGTTAACACAAAATGCATATTGGCCATTATGCTAATTCGCTCATTAGGTCTGACAGTTTTGAGTCTTCAAACAGCATAATAAGATACAGATAGAGACAAATAGGATCGTTAAACACTGCTGGATGTTATAAGTTAGCTTTTTATTTATATATACTTTCAGATTGAAATGTCTCAACAACTCTCGGATGGTGATTTTTCATCTAGCAACATCCTCAGGTCAAAATTTAAATTCATCCAATACTTGGATTTATGACCAAATACCTGCCAAAATACATTCCTATCAGCCTGAGCTTTACTTTGCACTTAGTGCTGATCAGAAAACGTAAGTACAGTATACTAACATGCTAACAAATTAAGATGGCAAACATATACATAAGCTTGTTAGCATCGGCATTATGAGCATAGTAGTATGCTAATGTTTGCAGTTAGCTCAAAGCACCGCAGCCTCACAGAGTTGTTAGCATGACTCTCAACTCCGAAATCCCTCACTGTCCGCTATTTAATTATAAGTGTTAGAATGTGTGTCAGAAAGTGTGTAACTGTATCCCCAACCTCCAAAGATTCTGCCGTGAAACAAAAAAAGCAGTCTCCACGGCATGTACTGCACACTACTTTTTGCTAACAATTTCCCAGTGAAATGTACTGTATTTTACAGAGGCTAAGATAAGCATTGTAACTAGTAGGTGAATCTCAATTTGCTGTTCGCTATCAAGTAAACTATTGAGTGTCTAGAAGTAAATAAGTGAACAAGGGACACAGCCTTAGTCATTGTTTTTTTAACATTTGTACAGCTGAACTAGCAGTCCCCCGTACATCCAATCTTTACACTAAACCAAGCTAATCATTTCCATTAACATGTGTCGTATCAACCTTCCTGTCTGACTCCTGGCCAAGTAAGTAAATTAATGTGTTTACTGAAATGTCCAACTATTCCTTTAAGTAGTTTCTTGGTGTATCCAACTTCTTCAGTTTGTGATTTGTTTCTTATATTTACCAAAAGGCCTTTCTGGATGACCCAAACACATGTATGATATTAAGTGTCTGTGGTCTTAGTGTAGTAGAAATGGAGATACATAAACCCTTACCTAAAACACAGCTGCTCTACGCTTAGGTCTATGTTCTGTTATTGTGGGTGAAGAAACTGGTTAAATGATCAAGATTTATAGCAGTGTATACATAAACACTGACAGCCATGCTTTCACCTCCCCATAGGCAACAACATTACACTGTAAATATGGGTTAGTGGGTTAATAAACACATATAACTGTAAATACAAAAAAATTCTGAGAAGGTTATGTACACTGTGAACACTTGGGATGTTAGTGAAGGTGTTAAATCCAATACCAGTGAGACAATATAGGCCTTGATAAGAGCACAGAAATTGCATCTCTGTTTTTCTGTTGTTCATTTTCTTTTCATCTATGATCCTCTCTGGGGTTCTTCTGAATTTCCCAAGGATAACCTGTCATTCAATCAAAGTCTGCAAGACAAGATATAGACTAAATTTCTTTTTCTCTTCAGCAATGTTGGCCATCATTGTTTACCTTTTGTATCTTCTTTTTATTTCAGCATTATATTTGGACAAATCTTTAGAGCAGTAAATAGAGAGGTTTTTATAGTGTTGATTACAGGTTTAATCACTTACGGGTTATAGTTGTCAGAGCTTAAAAGCGGTAAAACTGATTTTTTCTTAAACAAAAAGTCACAGATAATTATAGTCATACAGTTTAATATGAGCCTAAATCAGATATGACTCAAAGGAATCCAAAGTCTATATGTCAGATTGATTAGTATTGTCTGTTTTCCCTCAGTGTGTGTGTGTGTGTGTGTGTGTGTGTGTGTGTGTGTGTGTGTGTGTGTGTGTGTGTGTGTGTGTGTGTGTACAAGTTTGTTTGGCAAAGATTGGAGGACAGCCCATCTCCCACTTACTGCACACACACAGACAGAAAGTAAGAGAGAGAGAGAGCCTTGTTACACTCCTCCTCAGGGATTTACTTCTCCCCAGGGGGGGGGCTAAGGGAAAGAACCTGCTGCCCACATTGTTGAATGAACCAGACAGGAAGAAAGGAGGGAATGAATGGACAGTATAAATGAGTGAAGAACAAGAAGTGGGACTCGTTTAACGGGTTTTGTTTGCGCTGGCATTGAGCATGCCTCACTGGCAGGTTCTGGCCGTCGGTGCTACCTGCGTACTGATCTGCTTCCAAACGGACTTCCAAGCAGAGAAGCTGCTTCATGCATCAGAAGCATTAGGCCAGAGCCAGTCCCAGCTCCAGCCTGCGCCGCTCACTCAGACATGGGGCCGGTCTGCTGCAAGCCGGACAGACTGAAGAAACAACATCTCCAAGGTAACGGGAAACAGTTACTGGAGATTTTTAACTAGGGGAGTATAGGCTGAAGTGAAGCGCCTGAGTAGCTTTGAGACTGATGGAGGCTCAGATACGTAGTTTGTGTAAAATATCTTCTTACTTGAGGCTTTGTTGGATAGCTTTAAGGTACTGTCTCCTGTTCTGATGCCTGTTTGTGGGGTACATCATGCGTTGAGACATTGTCGCATCTCTTCATGCATACTGGAAACTTAAACTGAATGTATTTTCCGAGATATACAATCCAATGACTCTGTTTTTCAAACGTTGTATTGCTTGCTTTACTTAAACAAATGTAACTTTTCTAAGTCTAATTAGCAAATGTGTAAATATAAAGACAAGCAAATAAATATTATCTAGTGACTTCCAGCATAGTTTTCTTAAGCAGTTTGTTGCTACTTTTATTGGCAGTCAGTTAAATGATACACGGGTCAATTACATATGGAATAGTACAGTTGCAATATAGTCACTGATACAGTATAACTGTGGTTCAGTGTCTATTATACATCACAGTCAAAATATTGTGGCGGGAGCTTGTTGTGTCCACAACAAGACATGCTGCACGAAAACATGAGGTTAGATCTTTAAGGTGGCACAAGGTCATACAGTCTTTGTTGGGATTCATTATTATATTTTGTATTATACATATATTATACATGTTACCATCACTGTCCTGCAATACTAATCCTATCTGGGCAATGCTAAAATTACATTTTGTTGAGAAAAATGTAATTGCGACTTTGTGAGTTATTAAGTGTTCGAAAGCTTGTAATACTACTTACTCAAAATAACTGATCCTGAGTTTTTAATTTCCTGAGTGGAAATCCTGAAATATCAAAAGTCTACTAACTGGCAACACAAAATATCATCACCATTTTACAAACAAAAGGAAAGCTGACCAAAAATGAGGCTGTAGTATTTTAACATGTTATTTTTTTAAGTGGTTGCATACTGTAGGTACTAAGTATTAGGTAGTTGACCCTGTGCTGTAAGCTATAATGCTACTGTCTGCACTGATTGGTCCTCAATGTTTGTCTACTCATTCACTTATTTATTTTCTGTCTGTCTCTCTCTTCCTGTCTCTCTCTCTCTCTCATACATAATAGCAATAAAAAAGCAGCACAGGGGTCATATAAAGTTAATCCCCAACCAATTCACTGAGCCCAATCATCAGTCTCATTATTAATAGAGGACTTGGCCAGAGGGACAAAGCACACCAACAAACCAAACAGTGTATTTACTGTGTGACTGTTTGCTAGGCTAGCAAAGGACTTTAATAGTTGGAGACAGAGTCACAGGTTTGATTCTCATAGACTAGAAAGGGGATTTGTGGAAGACTGGTCTGTGCTTTAATATTTTCTTTCACGCAGAGTTAGATTAAATTATACCCAATGTGAAGCTAAAGTCAGGAGACAATTAGCTTTAGCATAAACACTGGAAGCAGTGAGGAAACAGTTTCTCTCGCTCTGTCCAAATGTTAAAAAACATGCCTACCGGCACCTCTAATGCTGTATTACATTTACCTCGGAAATTGGACGTTGAAGCTAGGAATGACGTCACACCCGAGTATGATTCGTCAGAAAAACAATCCTCGCCAGGTTAGCCACTGATTGCAATACCAGCTGATAAAAACGCGTTTTGTTGTATTTTGCACATACAAACAGCATAGCAACATGTCCACAGACAAAAGTTGGACAGTGCTGTGTGTGCAACCAATTTAATGAGACATAAATAAGACAAAACTGCTAATAAACAGTACATTACTACAGCTTTCACACTGTTGATGCACAGGGCCATCCATCTTGGATTTTGAGGCCAGGGCTGGTGAGGTTCGTCCAACTTTCCAACTCAGAGATTCTTCTTCGGGTTAGAAATTCCAACTGCCGAGTGCAACTGGAATGCACCATAAAGCTCACTAATGTCATGTTTGTTTAAAGATATACTATGCAGGATTTTCCTTAACAAAAAAAACAAAAAAAGTATATACTTACACAAAAGGAATCCTTCTCGCCACTAGTAGAGTGTGGCGTTGTATGTTTCTACAGAAACCCCTCTGTCTGTATTTTCTTATTATTTTACTGTGTTTCAGCGTATCTAGGGGGGCTGGGGAGGGTGGTTGACTATTGGACTGAAAGCCGGAGAAAAGTTGACTGACACACTACCATAACTTATTGTTACACCAATTAGGCTACCTCTATCATTTTGGGTAAGGGGTTAAAGTTAGTATGCACTGATTGCACTAAAAAGCAAGCATTTTGTAAATAGTATCTTTGTGTTTGCACTCTAATATACACTAAGATATTAAGGGTAAAAAACTCTAGGGAGAGTGTGTATTTACAGAGCGGTGGGCTTTTGTTAACCAAAGAGGAGGACTGCGTCTTTCTGGAATTAGCCTCCTTGTTACTCTAAACATTTAACTGTACATGTTATGTGTTCTTAGCTAGCCTGCTAACATTAGCCGCTGGTAAACTACAATTAGGAATCACCTGGCTTGTTCAGCTTTGGAGGGTTAGTGAACCGTGGGAAAGCTACTTGCAGTCAATAGAGCGAACGGTAAGCTAGCTGCTGACATTGACTGATAGAACACCTTCAAAACATAAGCTGGCTGCTAACAAGGGCAGCCAGCCAGCCAGCCAATAACAAAAGCAAATGTAATAAAAGTTAGCTAATTACTTTTGCTCTTGAGTAATTAGTAAAGTTAAGTAGTTAGTTATGAGTAATTCATTACATTTTTTATGTAACTTGCCCAACACTGGCCATAAAAATATGTACAATATCTTATGGCTTTTAGGGCTAACAAATTGTTTCACCTTTGTTAAATATCCACATTCATGACTGATAGACAATCCACCTTTTTCATCTTTCCAGTGGAATAAGCTCACTGGAAAGATGAAAAAGTGGAGAAGAAAAATCCCCAGACTGGCCTTGACTATCACCTGACTGCCTTGTCGTCTTGACTACAAGTATCTTATCCCATACTGACAAGTTTATAATTTCACACAATGACATCAGCAAGAAAGATGTTATTCTCCTGCCCTATAAAAAAAAACTACAGTACCTCCTCCCTCCATCCCTCTCCTCTCCTCATCTCCCAGTCAGCGCCACCTGTGAGCTGGCTGACATTTAGGAACTGATGCTATAATTGTGATTAAATCTTCAATAAACACAGACACTCAAAATGCTGCAGCTTTATGCACACATGCTGTAAACATTCAACCTCTTCCCAAACTCAAATGTCAACCTCCGACTGATTCTGTGTAAAAGGACAAAGATCTGCTTCATCAGTAAGACTTTGTACTGAGAGGAAAGCTCAGTTAAATTGTATTTCTGTTAACCCTACAGTCAGCGTTAATCTTAATTGGCTCCAAAAGGGATCTTTGTACTTTTTAATGTATCCATCCACTCCAGGCTTGGATGTTCTAGTGGTTTTTTGGTGTCTATTGGCTATTTTAGGATTGATTTTAAATGGATCTGTGTGTGTGTGTGTGTGTGTATGTGTGTGTTATCAGGGCTCGGTTTCTTGAAGAGGAAGTATTGGATGTGTCGCGGCTCCTTAATGTCTGAGTCTCCTCTCTACACTGACTACCACAATTTTAATTTGCCTCTTTTCCTGAGGGGAAATTAAAGAGCCCATCTAGTTTCAGTTGTACATATCCTAACACACTGTATAGATGCATTAATGGGGCCAAAATTATAAATTCACATTATTTGTCACATCATTTAGACTTTAAATCTTATGATGGTACCCTGAATGAGACTGACTAAGAAAAAAGACAATAATGGTATATCTTGGGTCCACTTTTTCAAGACACTGGTGCACATGTGAAGAAGGACCACAGTGTGTTGTTCATCATGACAGTGTGAGTTTGCAAAGCTGGGCGACAATGGCACTTAGCTTTATGGCACTGCTGTTTATATTTGGATTCCCTCCTCACAGCTAAATGACTGTGACAACAATGACTGTGACTGTGGCAACAACATCATCCAACACTAATGGCTCATCCAAATGGAAAACACATTGCATATTCTCCACAACATGTCCAACAAAATACAAAAAGATGAAAGAAGCAGGATAATAAATAGGACAAATTTGCTGCCTGTGGTGTGGTTTCTTTATGTAGCAATCTATCATATGATTATTCAAGGTAGTTTATATTTCATACTGTTGTGAAGTAAAAAGAAAAAACAAACATATCCAGCACTATCTCAGCATAAAATAACTCATTTTGCATTATCATTCTGTTAATGTTGCACTAGAGGAACATAGATAATGTTCTTTGAAATGTGATTTGGACTGACTGGTGTCATATTGACATTGAGGACATGAGAGTTGGGAGTGCAAATACAGTGAATGCTTAACAGAACCACTGTGCCATCTAGTGGTGAGAAACCTTTATAGCATAGTGGTTTTAACCTGGTGGGAACCCTATGCTGTCTTTGGCACCGGACAAAACTATTTGGATTGACATTTGATTTTGTTTTTCTTCTGGCTTATTATACATCTATTAAAAGCTTTGTTTTGACTTTATTTCATTGTTTGAATAAATGCTGATTGAACACAAGCATGGCTAGATAACACAGAGGCCAACACCTACAGCACAGATGCAGTTTCAGACATTTTGCCGCCAAAAAACTCACCTAAGGCAAAAAATACCTGATATTTTTCATTGAGCATTATTTAGAAAATCTGCATGCTACACACTTACTGTACAACACACATTCAATAAACCATCAGCACTCATACTTAACTGTTTTAACTTAGTCATGTCATCTTTCTTTCTTTGCACAAAAGCATCACTAAGATCCAATTGATTTTTCACTTGTCCAAACGTATTAAATGAATGCTCTGACTGAATGACTAGTTAGTGCCACATTTTAAAACTCACCAGACATGAAATATTAAACATGCACAAATCTATCCAACTAGATGCGCTGATTCATTCTCCCTTTAGCTCTGCCTGATTATACTGTGCTTTACCTGTTTTTCTTCTGTCTTTCTGTGAAAAACACCTAGGGGCCTGCTAGCCAAAGGTCAGTGGGTGCCAGCCCAGTCAACCCAGGTTACTATCTACGCTTTGACTCTCACAGGAAGCTGGCACAAACTCAGTGCACGAACAAACTCAAACTAGCTGCAACATTAGCAGAAAAGGGCACAAATACACTGCCTTTAGAATAAGGTTCCTACAAGAAGAGACTTATTCTCTGGTGCACTCACCCGCACTTTTCTCTCCTTCTTCCTCGTCATTTTTTTCTTACAGGTGGAACAGGAGACAAGGACCGGGCACCAATCAGCCATGAATCATTCCTACTTATGGCAAACTCCCAGACAGATATGGACGACTGGGTCAAAGCCATACGCCGGGTCATCTGGGCACCATTTGGAGGAGGTAAAGTTCAACTGCAAGCTCAAATATGAGAAACATGATCACATCAATTTGTCGTAAACAGTTCATTTCAACCTGATCAATGCTACCTGTTCATGACTAGGCGTGTGCTCATGAGATTTGATCATTTGCATAACCATATTTTCTTTGCAACTAATGACTGTTGGCAACTTTAACTTGGACCAAAGCAGTTCCTTCCAAGCAAGCCAGGAAGTCATCATTTCCTCTCTGCCATGTGGGCTCCACAGATCTCCCAACACGAAACCAGATATTGCTGCTGAAATTGGAAAAGACTACAGTAACACCTCTCTGGTGTGTCTATATTATACTGTATTAGTTACTAACTTGAACGCCATCATGCAAAGTATCACCTGCCCCTACTGTGTCTCTTTCTTTAGCCGGCAGTTAATTCTCACCCGGCTGTCTCTATTCCTGGTGTCCAGCTACCTGACTGGAGAAATGTGATGAGAGTTTGCTGTCAATCTATTCCAGTATGCTGTTGGTATAAATTCAAAAATAGAGGACAGAGTGCTTTTATGGGGTTTCTGCCATCGCTGGCGTCTGTTTAGGTGTTCTTTGGCTGGAGTTTGTTGAGGAATAAACTATGAATAAACTCCTTCAAATTTAATTTTTCTACGCAGCAATGAGCCTGTGGTTAAATCTCAACCTGTCTGCTCCGGTCTGGCTGCCCAACTACTGTACTTGAAAGGAGTCCAGAAATATAACCAGGCCTGTCTGGGTGTGAACAGGGACATTTGGAGCAGCTGAATAGCAAGGTGTTGGGTTACAAAGGAGTGGTTTATTAATAGAGATATAAATGTAGAATAACACACCAATGATATAGTGTATGTCATCACGGGTCTCATTTTAGTCTTTATTTTTTATCAGCCAAGTTTAATCTCTTTTGGCACGAGGGGGAGAGGGGTACAACTAGAGCAGCAGACATTTAAATTATTCATCTCTTGGGTGTTTTTTGATTGTATAGTCAATAAGAATTCAGAATTCATTTATTTGGCAAAAGTAGTGTCTTCATATTTCTTATTTTGTCTGACAATTACAACAATAAACAAACATGGCAGTAAATTACCATATTTGAGAAGCAGCTAAAATTGTTAAGCAGTTACCAACATTACATTACATTAGAATTGACTATTTGTAGTTCATAGATTCTAGTTTCAACACTGCCAACAACTCAGACCATTCCCTTCAGTGAAAGGGAGTAAATGCCATTTCTGGTCCTTCTTTTTAATGCCTTCTCAACATTTCTGTATTAATACTGAATCAAATGAGTGAAATGACTACAAAGTGGTTGCTCCTAATAGGGAACCCGCAAAGTATTCTCATCCAACACAGTTGGTCTACTGGGTTTTTAGTCTCTTTTAACTCATTGTTTTGCCATAGATGGGATGGTGGCAAAGCTATGCACAGGGTTCTGCATGCTCGCTACGCCCCTGCCCACAGATATAATACCTTTCAAAAGTCTGTCAGAGCTGGGGAGAAGCATATCAACAAGCAACATTCAAGATAAGCTGTCATGGTAATATAGTATCTGCTGGTTTACCTCATGCTTGCTTGGTCATATTTCAATCACCCCTCTCAGATTCACAGAGAAGGGGTGTCTGTGTCTCGGTTCTCGGTCCAGAATAGATCTGTCGCCAACTTATAGACTTGTCATTAACTGCAACACTGCAGTCACTGCACACTGACCTTCGTCTGCTGTTCACATACATGTATATGTGCCGTCAGCTCAGTGCTCCTCCGTCAGTTCCCTCAACTGTACTCTTGTTTCTGCTGTGAAACAATTTGTGTTTGCAATATTAATCTACCAGCGGAGTCAAATGCCTGAACCGGAATGGATTAATTTGGTGAAATGTGGGTTGGGGATGTATGAGAAACGCTTGCTGCTGCTGTGCAGCCCCTGTTCTGTGAATTACTACGATTACTGCGAGCTGTCAGACAGCTGTGAATACTGCAGCCTGACAACAGGTAACAATTACCACTAATTAATTATCCAATTGAAGTGCGTTTTTTTTTCAATTTAAAGAGGACCTCTAGTACTTCAATTTCCTTCTGCTTATAGATTCTGTTAAATAAAGTTTTTGGGACCATTAAACGCTAGAAACTCATCTGCCAGCCAGGATCATCACAGACAGGGTGTCAGTAGGACTAAGTCAAGTGGTGTTGCTGGTGAAGCTGTGACTGGGGGCCCTCATTGTGAAAAATTGGGAAGTAATATGCAGCAATGTACTGTAGTTCTTTTTCCATTTACTCTGAAGTTAAAAGGTATGAAATTGCTTTAAGACACACTGTAAGTTACATTACATTAAAACTTGTATGTCTCAACAGCATTTTACAAATTGGCTCATGGAGACAGCTTGGTTGACTGAATACTTTTCTATCTTTTGTTTAAGATTAAAGGCCTACTGTTGCATTATGTCTCTAGGGAACAAAATAGATCCAACACGTATAACCCACTACCTTCAGTGAATACAGATATACAGATATTTGAAAGCTTCCCTCATCTGTCCCCAGGGATATTTGGCCAGCGTTTGGAGGACACGGTGCAGTATGAGAAGAAGTTTGGCCCCCGGCTGGCACCCCTGCTGGTGGAGCAGTGTGTGGACTTCATCAGGGAGAGGGGCTTGGATGAGGAGGGTCTCTTTCGAATGCCAGGACAGGCCAACCTGGTCAAAGAGCTGCAGGAGGCCTTTGACTGTGGTGACAAGCCTCTGTTTGACAGGTAAGGAGGAAGGGCCTTTGGGAGTCAAATGATCAACTTCGGTTTTGTAAAAACTGGTCTTGACCTTAACAGTCCTAATTCATTTTTTATGTTTTCCCCTACAGTAATACAGAAGTCCACACGGTGGCATCCTTGCTGAAGTTGTACTTGCGAGAGCTGCCTGAACCTGTCATTCCCTTCTCCAAATATGAAGACTTTCTATCCTGTGGACAGCTTTTGGTCAAAGATGAGGAGGAGGTGTGTGCAGTTTACCTGGTGTGTGTATGTGTGTTATGTGCTGTACGTGTCTAACAGTGAGTACAATCTTTCTTTTATCAGGGGGTCCAGGAGCTTGGAAACCAAGTTAGCACTCTACCTCTACCTAACTACAATCTCCTCAAGTACATATGCAAGTAAGTACATCACCTATTCCCTCTCCTGATATTTAATAGATGTGGACTGGTAATAACTTCCCACTATTTAAAGTGATCAGAAATAAATGTCATCAGTTATATATACATCAGTAATATTTTCAACAATGATGGCTGTTTCTGCTCTAGTATTTACTGCATCTCATGCATCGTTTTTCTTAGATTCCTTGATGAGGTCCAGTCCCACTGTATTGAGAACAAAATGAGTGTCCAGAATCTCGCCACAGTATTTGGACCAAATATCCTTCGACCCAAGATAGAGGACCCAGTCACTATCATGGAAGGTACAGATGATGTTCACTGAGTTCATGGCAATAACGGCTGCAAACTATCATGACATTTAAAGCCCATATGGCAATGCTGCTTGATTAATATCTTATTACATTTGGTAGTATTGACGAAGATACAAATTGGTCCATATTCTCTAGGTACCTCTATGGTCCAGCACCTGATGACAATCCTCATTAGGGAACACAACCGTTTGTACTCAGGAAGGGACCAGGAAGGATCCACTGTGCCCCAAACAGAGCTCCCTGTCCAGGGACAACATCGCAGCCTGGGAGCCTGGATCTCAGAGGAGGACCTTCACAACTGCCCAGTCTCCAACCCTGACCAAGAACTGCACAGCAGTGCATCATCTCTAGATGCAAAACTGTGTGCAGCCATCACACCCACCCAGACTCCTTACCCAAACCCTGGACCAAAACTGGGGTCTCCGTCAGGGAAGGGAGATATCGTGGTTAGCCCAAGTAAACACGCCAAGACCATACCTTCCTGGAAATACACTTTCAAAAGCTCCTCAGCGCCTCGTTCCCAGCCACAAGCTAAGCAAAGCAGTGGCGGCTCTGTGGCAGACACTACCAGTGTATCTTCTGGCGGAGGTGGAGGTGGAGGTAACTGGCTCATGAACGGTTTGTCCTCCTTGAGGGGACACCGCCGCACCTCTTCAGGTGAACGGTCTGCCCGGGACCGAGACTCGACCGGCTCTTCTCAAAGACTGTCCACCTATGACAATGTCACCTCCTCGTCCAGCATGGGGAGTGTTCCAAGTGTAGCCAGCACACCTTGGTCCACTTCCTCCTGCGAGATCTCCGTCCCTGACTCTGGTAGCAGTGAGCCCTCAGCTAACCAGATCTGTGGAGTAGGGGGTGAAAGTGGGGAAAAAGGGGAGTGGATGGAGAGTCAGAGGGAGAGTGACACAGGAAGGGATGGGGGTATGACGACAGACCCAAGCTCTGAGCAGGACAGTTGCGAGGCCATGGAGCTGTGCAGCAGCAGTGCAGCATGCAGTGAGAACGGACACATCGCCATGGCAGCTGGGGTGCCATCCATTATCATGTCTGAGGATGGAGATGGGACAAGTGTAACACTGAGCAGTCTGGTCGAGGGTCTGAAGGACGAGTTGAGGAAACAGAAGACTACATATGAGACCAGGATCCAAAAGTAAGTCTAACATCTAGGGTTTCCTGAAATTTGTCGTATTTGTGTTGATTTTCTTACAGTGGGAACTATCTATCTATCTATAAGAAAATTAAAGTTAGTTCAGTATGTTCTCCATCAAGGGTCGCCAGTTTGGAACCACTCTGCTCTACTTTAAAAACCATCTAGGTTCTTTATAAAATGGTTCATTTTATAATTTTTTTTGACTTGCATGTGTTACTTAAGCAATATGACACGAGGAGTGCTGTCATACTGAATATCAGCACGACTGTGATTCAGTTGTAGGTACTAGGCCACAGCCTTAGTGCCAAAGATAATCACAGAGCCTCAAGTTCCACATCAGACATTTTCTGTATAGCAGTGGCTCTCAGGCTGTGGTTGGTGTAAGACGTGTGTGCCCCTGCCTCTTTGCACATCCTGGGTAACATCTGTGACAGCTGGTTTACTCCTAGAGGAACGGCGGTATACCAGAAGCTGTCTGTCGCAGCTGTTACCCTCTTGAGCTGCAGATAGAGGGCTTTTGCACCAGGCAGAGTTTTGCTTAGGGGTGGTTTAAATCGATGATATGACGAATTAAACCAGCCAGAAGCCCAAGGTAGCTGCTGATGCTGTAGAGCTCCCCTTTAGTTGTCTAGATGGATCCATAAAACGGCCTCAAAATTCAGTCAGACTCAGTGTAGTCTTCTTAACAAACTGAATATTGATGTTTATATTTTTTGAGACTTAGCCAAGTCTGAAAGCAGGTTGGCTTATGTCATATAGGTACACCTGGAGGTTTGCACTAAATTATTCAGGCTTCTTTCCTTTCCAGTGTCCTCTTCTAATGGCCCTTCATAATTTAACTCAAATGTTATTTGTGGAAATATGTTTATCTTTGCAGTGCAAAGTTCGTTACAATCTAAGATACATAATGAACAGTTATTAGAACACATGTTAAGCTAAGTGATAATGCATATTTAAAGGTTTTAGTGCTGTTGTACTCTATATCAGTACTCACAGAATGCCTCTTGTCCAATCAAATTACTTGGTTGAAACTAAATATTGTATAATACGTTTTGTGAACACAAACACAATGGAGTGAATTCACACTTAGCCATGTCGTTCTCTTATTTACTGTTATTAACCAACTTTACTGTATTGGTTAAGTTACTTACTATGATAGTGATCTTAAAGGGGTACTTGAGAGATGCATTATTGAATTTCAATATAATTGGGGGAATTGTGAGACACCAATTAAAAAATAATGAATCTTATCTATCTTGTGCAGGGTATCTTAACTTTCAGTCCCTAGATGTGCCAACCTCCAAGGATCCTACATTTCCCATCATGCAACTGATTGTAGTCTTTTTTGTCAGAATCTCTTTATCTGTTAAATGTCCACATCTTTCAAACTCCACACATCCAATTTGTAGCATAGGTTTTCTGTTGAAAATTGAGTGTCTAAGGCAAAGCTGAGATAACCCAGATGACATTATCTTGGGTTATTCTGTCAGCCTTTACAAAACTCCTTCAGAGCCAACAAAGACATACAATTAAATTAAATTACAGTATTACAGTACAGTTAAGTTGAAAAACTCAGGAATTCTTGTGGTAGTCTCAGAGCTGTACCATGTAGACACAATGTCCCCAGTTTGATTTGGACTGGAGAACTTTATTACATGACTATCTCGATAGCTAAACATCAAATAAAGCTGTAAATGCCAACAAAATTTAAACTATTCCTTTGGTAGAAAGCATGTGCAGGTATGTGATATGTGTATACTAAGAGTCATGGCGAGTGTCACTGACCTTTCTGTTCTGTCTGTGATGTCCTGTATCTCGCAGATTGGAGGATTCTAGTGCTGCTCTGTGTGCACAGATGGAGCGTTTAGAACAGGAGATGGAGCAGGAAAGGAAGAAGCAACGTATGCTGGAGATCAAACTACGAAACTCTGAGCGGGCACGTGAGGACGCGGAGAACCGTAACCGGCTACTGGAAAAGGAGATGGAGGATTTCTTCTCCACACTCGGAGATCTGGCCTTGGGTGCAAGGACTAGCGACATTTGATACAGCAAGGCCACTCTTCTGTCTGGGGTCAAAATAGTGGCTGACATCAGGGTTTAAATTTAGGGTGTTTGATGTTTCTTAAGGGCTCGTGTCCTCCTCAGTGCAGCAAGATGTTCCTTCAAGAAAAAAAAAATAAAAATAAATAAATAAATAAATAACAGGCCTTTTTTTGCGTTCATTCAGGACAAAATCAAAGGGACTGTAATATGGAGATGACAAAAGAAATTCACATGAAGTAAAAATGAAATCATCTCTACTGAACACCGAGTGGTTTTAACTTTCCTTGATGTGCAGTGATACTCTTACGCATGCTTGAAATGGACATTGATTTACACCTGTGTTGAGTCCAGGGTTTGTCTTGTGGAGGCAGTATTTTAACAGTTCAGGTAGCTGTATGCGAATGGTTGGACATATAGTGTAATTTCTTTGACATTGTCTTTACTGGAGAGCACTGACGTCTTCAACCACTATGTTACAAGGACACTACGTGAATGGATCTCGTGCAGAAACTGTAAGACTCTTTTTAGAATTCAATGTGGAATACAGAGAGCTGACTGACTTATCTTTATCTGATATTTAAAACAGGAATAGTTTGACACTTTTGACATTCTGGATACTACTCTCATGTATGTACGCTAAATATGAAGTAAGACAAAGGAGACAGCTTGGCTGAGCCAAAAGACTGGACGCAAGGGGAAACAGCTAGCTTGGCTCTGTCCAATGTTTAAAAAAGAAAGTGTATCAGTGCTTCTAAAGCTAATTTACACTGTATGTCTTTGTTTACTCCTCATCAAATTTGAAATGTAAAAGCAAGTGAGATATAATACATTAACTAACTGTAGAGTTGCTTGTAGCTGGATTTTCTTTGGGCAGAGTAAGGCTAGCTATCCCCCTGCCTCCTGTTCTAATGCTAGGCTGTAGGCTATAAGCTATAACCTCCCGCTTCCTCTTGTTAGCTTAATACTTAGTGTACAGGCAAGTGTGGTATCGACCATCTTATCTATCTCTCGGCAGGAAAGCAAAGTTTCCAAAATGCTGAATTATTCCTGCAACTGTTGAGTCACTTCACCAAAATTACAAAAACAACATTTTCTAACCATATTTAGCTTTTTGGCCAGGTTATGAGGTTGCAAAGAGTTGTGTGAACTATCCAGATAGTAACAGGTTTACTATTTCTGGAAAGAGATGTTGCTGAATTGGATTTTATTAAATGTAGTCTTTAAAGCTGTGAGTGTGAGAAACTAGACTCAAATAACCTCCATTTTTTGGAGGGTTGGTGGCAGAAATGTCATATATGAATATCTCATAACCTTAAAACCAAAGTTACATGATTACACACCACTAGTTGTAAGTGAGAAAATTGTGTTTTTTGTAATTAAACTGAATTGACTCTTTTTATACAGTGGTAGCTTTTGCAGAGGTTTCTCCCCTTGCATTTATCCTCCTGTCCTGTATTCACACTGCAGATTTTTTTTTTTTTGCTGAATCAGATGCGTATATTATAATACAAAAAAAGATTTGCAGGAGAAAAAAAAAAAAGATTTCCCGATTTCTTATGATAATGGAACAAAATTAACGCAGTGAGAGGTGGGACTTCTGCCATAGCTGCTTCTGAAATCTTTGTCCTCAGGCCCTTCCAGTGCCTCTCTCGTCACCATCTACAGAACATGGTTTCCATGTCCATTTGATGGCAAACCTCAGTCTTTGGGTCACTCTGATCCTCACAGATGTCAATGTACTTGTATTGTACAGATAATAAAACAGGGACTATGTCAACAATTTTTGAAGCATTTTCAACTAAGCGCATGGTGCCAGCTATACGGCACATGTGGTTCAGTAGGTGAAGGCCATTTACAGTTCACAGTTAATACCAAAGCTGGACCGCCTCAAGCTGTTCGCTCATTAAAGATCTGAATGGCCTGCCTGGAAGCCATGTTGATTTTGGCACATGAAGCTGAACACTGCCCTCAAAGAAACAATGGAATTTCCTGGTTGTGCCTTCAGGGAAGTGTTTTTAAATAGGAAAAATGTAGTGTTGCTTGCTTGTCCAGAGATGTAGTGCATACAGTATATTCGCCCATTAGTACGCACAGTGGCTGCATTGTTTTCTTTCTTTTTTTTCAATATGGCAACAAACTGCTGAAGAATGATAACTTGATCTCCCTAGAAGGTGCCAATTCTTGTGAAAGTGAATTGTGATTTGAATGGAAGTTTTGAATTAAGAATGTATCATTGTGGTGAATGTAATGTGTTGTTGATGAAACCAGCCCTATAAAAATGTTAACAGAAGGAAAAAATATATATAATTGCTGATGGTGTTCAGTACTTCCTACCAGATGTCTGTTAGTGACTGAAAAAATGATCTCAACACTTAAATTCATGTTTCCAAGATGAAGACTTGTTCTGTGAGCGTTGCATGTTTGAAGATGTCATCAATCAGAAGAATGTCCAGAAGTGTATTAAGCAACACTTATTTCTGAAAGGGCCCAACAAACAGTATAATTACAAGTGAAAAATGTGTTTTTGGTTCGATAATGTGACTGTATTTTTTTTTTTTTTTTTACATTTTATAAACAAATATGAAGCCAATGTTATATTACCTTCTTTAATTGCACAGGTTTACAAGGTAATTGTCCTTCAAGACATTTTAACTACCACTCTTAGACAGTTCGCAGTATGATGGTTTAAAATTTATTGCAGGTTCTTTGACTCCCATACAGACATTTATTTTCCTTGTGCGTATGTCTTATGACAGGCTAAATGTTTCTTACTGCTCTGCTGATCATCTATGGTGCTTATTTATTATGGATTTACACTATTGTAATGAATGGACATGTATGGGAATAAAGGTGACAAAGATCATCTGTAAGATGTTAATGAACCTGAGTTCTTGGAGTATCCTTTCAAGCCTTTTTGTACATATCAGTGAAATAGGATTGTTAAAAAAGGTAACTCAGGAAAGGAAAAGACATACAACCATAACTCAAAGTGTATTTCTTTTATTTGCAGTACATGTTTTTTTGTTTTTGTATTTTTTAAGAGGTGGCATCCTCAGATCCCAGTGCATGTATTCTAGTAGTGCACTTCTTCGTTGGTTGCGGTTTTCGGGACGCGCAGATCCAGGAATTCTTAAAACTACTTGCATGGCTGGATTCACTAGCAAACATTACAAACCAGCACCATACATATAATGATTTCTTGTAGGTATTTACTCATCTTTTTTTTTGTGTTTATTAACATTATTGTCCTTACCACAACCAAAAGCTAAATCTGTCGGCCTTGGGTGACTGAAAGAACCTCCTGCTTCTACATCAAACCTCAGCTGACAGATTTGTTTGGTGGGTAAGACTGATTACGCAACATTATGACTATAAACAAGTCACAGAAATAAAAATTGATCTTATTCATAAAAAAGGAAAACATGGATTGACAGTACCAAACATTTTCTTTACCTTCAGGAGACAGCTAACAAAGGCTAGGCCCATCACATACTACTAGCACAGTTTGCTGAAGGTATTGCACATTTAGTTAAAAACAAAAAAGAAAACAAAAACAAAAGAAAAAAAAATACATATAACAATTCTCTTACTTCTAGGTGAAGTATACATAATGTACAAAACTAGAAGTCTGTTGAAACCGACAAATAGTACACTTTCAAATAAATAAATAATGGAATCTGTTATTCACACGTCTTCGATAGCTAATTCTGCAGGCGACCAAGTATATGCAAGAACTGGCAGAAATTCAGCGTGAGGTAGTTCATCAAAGCCGACTGATATCATGACATGACATTGAATGACATTGTTTGGAGAGATGTAGAAATAATAATGAAAAAAGCAACAACAACCTAAGAAGAAAAAACACAACAAAATACTCCAATTAAAGCCCCGATTGTTAGGCTAAAAAAATTAAGAGCACTTTAAACAACAAAGTGTTTTTTCTGATTGATTTTTTTCTCTTTTTTGCTAATAAGATAAATGGGTTAATAGTACAAATGGATACATATCACGGATTTTCTCCCTGTTATTGCTGCCTTCTTAAACATGTGGCACTGCTTAAATCTTAGTTTTTACCCTTTGTCAAAATGCACATTTACTACTAGATAATCTACGTTTTTTTCGCGTTGGAATCTACCATGACTGGTAGGTTAAAATTTTGTTTTGTACTACACTGAGCTGGCTCTGTATTTGCTACCACTGTACCCTACAAGCACACTCTTGATGCTCAACAATTACCAAACCATTTCTTTTAAATTCTGGTGGCTGAAAAGACAGCAGCAGCCGGGGGGCACCAGCTGTTCGTAAGTTCTAACTTAGAACAAGTTTAAAATAAAAAAAGGTTGCACCACACAAACTAGTTGTAGTAGAGTAGTTGTTACCAAATATTTACACTCACTAACTGCCAGGTTAACTGTTTTGCAAAACCAAACTGACAAAGGTAATGTTAGCTTGCTAATATAACAAATGTTGACTGTTCTGTTGCTAACCAACAAAGGCTGATATATATACTGCCTTGCTAAGTGAGAAATTTAACGTGAGCTAGCCAATATATTAAAAGTTAATAGTGAAAAGCAAAAGAGGACATTTAATAAAATGCTGTTTAACACTAATGTAAACTTAAATTACATTCTTCAAAAATAAAAATTACAAAGTTTTATGCTAGTAACATTAGCCTACCTCATACCAAAATGACATTTATGGATACTACAGTCATATTTCTGTGCATATGTGAATAAAACTAAATAACAATTCTGCTGTAAATGTAGTTAAGTTTGATATGTTCTTGAAGTTTCTTCACAACTTGTGATGTTACAATGACTTTCTTGCTACGGTAGTAACTGGACAGCGCCAGGTTAAACATCTCTTAGTTTTAATGGTGCAACGATTTCACTAGTTTGAAACTAACCTATAGTTATTTTACACACAAACTTAGAAAAAAAGATTTACGAATAGCTGGTGCAACCCAATCCAGATCTTTAAAGAGTAAAGCAGTTCTTGACATAGTATCGGCAGTGGGCTAATCAGAGCAAGGCAAAGAGCTACAACGTATGCTACAGTCTGAAGACAACCTTTCCAAGCAACTTTGCTTTGAGCTTCCTAGAACATTCACATCAGAGACTGAGCCAGGTTCTAAACAGTGCTGTATTAACACATTTAGACAATCCCAGCACAGTGATGTTTATTCCTTTACTGTCAACATCCACGATACTTGCTTATGATCCGTGATGAGTACAATACATCCAGACTCCGCTTTTACAGATAGGTTTAGTTATGCAAACATGTCTAGCAGAGCAGAAAAATAGAATAGAAAATATAAATGGCATTGACTACTGTGATTTATTCTTCCAGACCATGCTACTCATGAATTTAGACTGTCTCAATCATTTTGCCAAGATAAATATAAGCCAGCATGTCTACATCAAACTGGAAAAACTTATGGTTGTTATTTTTTTTAAGTGTTACATAATGTTAGCTACGTCCACTGTTGCTGGACCAGCTCATCATTAATTAGCCAGGAACACTGTGGTTGTTTGGCTTTGCCTCTTAGAAATGTGTTCATAACTAAAGCATCAATCTGCCTTTTCCCACAGTACAATATTCTCTATAACCATCCACAAAATACTGGCTACAATGCATTAGCAGATTTCATTTGTTAGTTTGATCCAGTAGTTGAACTGTAGGGTTCATTCCTCTCTTACAATAATCACATTAAATTAGTACTCAAAGAAAAGCCGAAAAACTGTTATTAACCTATATTTCGGTTGCTGTCACTGCAAAGAAACGCTTCTTTTTACTTTGATGAAAGACCTTGATAAAACTGCCTCTTCTTCTGAAATGACTCAAACACATGCTTAAGCATCCCAGCGTATACATCATCACCTTTCATACCCTGCAAGACACTACAGGCTCCCCTCAAGGGTCAAAATCAAAACAAGTAGAAAAATATACAATACATTTGTGAGAACTACAACCCCATCATAGAGTATCGGTTTGATATGGAAACTACTGTTGTTACCCAGACGCCATAGAAACCTACATATAATGGACACACTTCCTCCCACCTACTCAGGAATGAATGGCAAACAACAGGCACTTTTCCTTTTAAAACAAAATCAAAAACACTCAAAGAGGGCACTATTATTGCATACAGTAAGAATTTGTTTTCTTTGACTCTCTTTCTTTTTGTTTTTTTTCCCCCCATCTGTGCTGCTGTTTAACATGCCAAGTTTTAGGTTCTTTCAGTTTTCTTCACAATCGCAGGCAAGTGTGGTATGCAAAGTGTTTGGCCAACTTTTAAGAAAAATCACTTTCAAATGTCCAAATTCACAAAAAGTACATTACATTACTAATAACTGGATCTGGTAGTAGGAAGTAGACATCTTTTCACACTGTTCCATCCGGCTGCAGAACCTCTACCCCTCCTCAAAGACACCGAATATCAACACGTTCACATGCGTTCTCAATATCACGATTCCCTACTTGACTGGAGCACATTCTACTTACACCGTCACCGATTTTACAACCTCACACAGCTCTACGTCTCAAAAAAAACCTCCCAAAACACAACAACAACAAAAAAAAGAAAAAGACATTTCTAAATCCTGAACTTTTCACAATACCTCACTGTCACAGCAGAGAACGAGCGTTCTCTGGCTTTACCAAAGCGATTCCACCCAAATCCAGTTTCCATAAAGTCACACAGCCTGTTGCAGACAAGAGGAAGAGGTACTTTAAAGCACTTAAAAATACAGAAGACAGTCATCAAAACGCTCAAAGTTATCTTGTGGGACCTTACTCTGCCATTATCAATCCCGTAGCTTAAATGTAGAAGGTAAATTGAATCATTGGTGAGTGAAAATCGCAGTATTTTGAAAAATCACACAATGACTGAACAGGAAAGTAAAGAATGAGCAAATTATAAAGCTTTCATTAAACTGAAATTTTACAATGCAGGAAGTAGTAGTGACTCAAAAAAAGAAAAATCTTTTTTTTTTTTTTTTTACAAATAAATCTAGATGATCTCAGTTCAAATAAATGGATAGGTCGTATGCATTTAAAACATTATCCATATGATGATGAGATAAAAACAGATAGGGGAGTACTAAGACCATACATTTGTCAATTAAATTATGTTTCAATGGCTCACTGCAAACTTGTATTGAAGATAAAACTACATCTACCATAAAATCTGTACAAACTCAATCTACATTTATATGGCAAGTTGTAAAAGCAGTAGCTTACAAGTGAAACAAATGACTTTCAACAGAAAAATAGATCACATTAAAACATTTTACAGATATTTCTTTAAATTCTCACTGTCGGTTAATACAAACCGGAACATAGTGAAATCATAAAAATTCTCTTATCATCATCTTAGGTTTCTGAAAAATTAAGAAATGCCACAATAAATTACAGCTAGGACTCAAAATAAAAAGAAATCCTTATTTAAAAAAAAGACTAGAACTGTAATAAAAAAAGGAAATCTGTCCTTTCAGAAATCAAAATAGTTCTCTAACAGCTAGCTGGCTAAACGCTACACTACTGAAGACAAGCACAGACAGGAGGTGGGAGGGGGTTAATGCAGGGGGATGGGGCCAGGAGCCAGTGTTGGGCTTGTGGTCTTGGATGTGACCAGGGGGTGAGGCCTGGCCTAGGACCAGGACCAGGACCAGGATCAAGAGGAGGTGTAGATGATAGTCATCTGCAGCAGCCCAGGGGGCCGGTTGCTGTAGCAGCAGCAGCGGCGGCGGCGGCGGTAGCGGCAGCAGCGGTTCTGACCGTCTCCAGGCTGCTGTCGGTGTCAGTCAGGGTGGGGTCGGTTGACATGGAGGAGACGTCGCTGGCTGAGGCGGAGGAGGATGTGGAGGGGAGATGCTGCTGGGGGTCACTGCTCACTGTTGCACCTGTGCTATGAGAAACAGGAGAAAGCCTGTGCTCAGCCATTGAGCGCCATCAGTCGGTCCTACCTTACACATTACCTCCAATGCTGTGCTTAAAGGATCCCTGTGGAGTTCGCAACCACTAGGAGCGCTGTGGAGCAATGTTTGGATGAGTGGCTTCCTGCTTTGTTTCCATCTTTCCAAAACTAAAATCAGGTAGCCAGTGAACATGGATATAAATAATGCTGGTTTACATTTTCCTAAATAAAATGACTCTGCAAATATTTATTGAGACCTCAGCAGTAAAAATATAAGCCTATTATAAACATAGCAACTAATACCCTTGATTATCGACTAATCGTTTTAGACATTTTCTAAGCAGAAATGCAGAATATTCTCCAATATATGGACTTATTGTTTGATACATGGAAATGACCTAGATCATTTTTTTTCAATATTGCCACACTTCACATTAGCTGCTAAGAGGCTATTCATGTCACATTGGCTAAGTGAGTAATGTCCTCCATATCAGTGTTATAAAATGATCTTCAAATGACAATAATATCATTTGTCCCGATAATTTCAGAGACAATGTTTTGTCTGACAAAAGCAGTTAAGTTAGTTGGACAAAAAAAAACATTATAAGAGGTTAACTGTGGGAAATAATTCCACTATTATTTGAATTTTTATAGAATAAACCATTGATGAATTGATAATGAAAATAATCATTAATTCTTTTAAAAACATCTTCAATAAGATGTGCTTTAGTAGAACACCACTACACCACCTCAAGGAAATGTATATAAGCTTTGTGAAAGCAGACCTCATGATAGAGCTGTTGTATTAGATTGCATTACTCAAGTACATGTATACCTGATAAAGTGGTAGATGAAGGTGTATAATTACACTAGCTACTGCTCAGTCATTTTCCCTCAACAGAGACATTAATGGCACCATTATAACTAAAGTGTTGCACTTTAACAGTGCAGGCTGTGTGCGGTACAACACAGTCTTGATCATTTCCCCCATTTCTAAGAGGTAAAAGCTCATTTAAACATGCTCTCACGCTCTCTCTCTCTCTCACAAACACACACAAGACTCCACTAACCTATGGACGCTGGCTGTCCCCTGATGACTCCATTCTTTGTCCTTTCCTCCCAGTCCAACACTTCTTTGTATATCAACTCTGCAAAAAACACAAGATGCAATTATTTGGTTTAGTCGACTCGAGATGGTGACAAAAAAGCAGACACACACTTCATCTTATCAGCCTCCATCACAACGTCCAGCTGGAAGAAAGCAAATGGAAATACCAGTGTGTGGTCAGGCAGTAAAAGACATATCCAAATGTCAAGCTGGACTCACAGCACCTTTTCCTATGGTGTCTTTCTTTTGGTATGAAGCGTCACAGGTTGGTAAACGAGCAAGCAGCTGTGGAACTCACACAGCTTTTTAAACTCACGCTAATCCAGCAGAGCAAAACGGACAAATTTGGACACATTTCAGGCAGTGAAAATAAAAACACCAGGACATGAATGTGCGTAACATTAGCATTATGCATCAGACATTAGTGCATTTATGAACTTAGACAGACTTATGCAAGTAAAAAGATGCCCCTCGGTTTGAGAATAAAGATTAAAAACCCCACAGGCTGCAGAGCACAAAGATAGACCGACCTTATGCAACACACTACAAAAAGCTAATTCCTTATGACAGCTTATCAAAGGCACGAAAGAATAAGAGAAGAGAGGAGGAACAGAGGATCTTTTCCTACCTTTCCACTCCTCCACTGTGTGCTCTCTTTCATCCAGCTGCTTGTCTGTGATCACGGGTGGTGGCTGGAAAAAAAAAAGGACAGACACATGTTTTCTATATTTCGGTCTTCTTAACAGATGGTCGTGGAGCAACGAGTCCACACACATCACAGTGACACTGGCATCACGCTGGTTATAATGGTGTTATTTGACACTCTACCCATAAGGTTGCCCTGCTGTCATGTAAAACTGTTGACATTTCAGCTGTTATCTGATGCTCTTTTCAATCACTGGCTCAATATGAGTTTTATATCTTGCAGTAGGTCACATGAATACTGATATTGGAATTTACTGAACTTGTAACCTTTCAGTTATGAAACAGTTTGACAGTCTTTACCTATCATACCTGTGGTTATGTCATCAATAATCTGCCACTTTGAGTTAAATCGGCCTGTTTTTGTTCCAGTCAAATATTACAGCAGGTGAATTCAGGGATGAGACGCTTCAAACTAGAGAGGAAGTCAATTCAGCTGCTGCAGTTTGGATTGAAAAGCTCTAGACTCAGCTAATGATGCCACGAGATAGAAATCTGCCGCATTAAAACTTCCTCACAGTAAGCCCACTTAATGCTGAACATTTTTCTGCTTTGGTGTGCACAATCCGTTCCAGGAAAATACCACAAACTACTAAATTCAAATTTATAGCGCAGACCGGGCTGGAATAAACTACCTCAAAGCCAGCCAGTGAGATAGAGTTATCCGTCTGCCCTGAGAGTCAGATGGAGGAGTTGATGCGTTTGTGTTGTGTCGGGGCGAAAATCTGTATACAAATCTGCCCCCCCTTTCAAGGCGGAACTGTCATTTCTGAGGAGTCCTTTCATGCCGGAGAGGAGACGGAAGAAAAGCGACGATTCGTCTCATCTCCCGAAATCTCCTGATCGCAGGCAAAAAAAAAATCAATTTGCACTGGCTGAGTCATTGTGTTTCCAGGGAGAGCACAAAGGATTGTCGCCAAACAAAATGTCCCAACTTTAGGAAACGGTAATTTTCAAGGCTTTGTGAGGACAAACACAGAAGCATTTTGCATGCAGAGATAAGAGGCCATAGAGCCTGATACCTAGAAGAATGTGTGTAGTGTGTGTGTAATCATTAAAAATACATTGTGATGAATAAAACATGTAAAGATTAGAGCTTTTTTTTTTACCCAATTTACCCAAATTTCTCTAGAAATATGTATGATGACATAACCTGTTATTTAATCTTGAATATTTAATGTTCTAGAGAAACTAAACTTTAAGGGGCTTTTAAATGTAGAACAAACTCAAAATAAATAGATTAAGCTTTAAAAGGTGGGTACTTACTGCCTCCACTTCAGTCGGGTCGTACCACACGTTGATATAAGGGTGCTGGAGAGCCTCGTCCACTGAGATCCGTTTTGACGCATCTATTACCAGCATCTTGGATAGCAGGTCCCTGGCTTGGCTCGCTGAAGGAGATATTGTGGAAGAAAAAGGGAAATAAAGGGTGAGTGCTTAGCTTTCAACCCACTGTTGCTACACCCCTCCATCAATGCTTCCATTCTGTAATTTGAGAGGATGTTTGAGCAGGACATGATACAGGGTGGGACTGTTCAGAAGGGTAAATTAATGGAGTATCAGTGAGGGAAGAAAAGAAAAGACAGATTCATTAGACGGAATGAGGAAGGAGTGGTCATTTAAATAATAGAATGGAGCTGGTATGGGATGATACCACTAAAATAAGTAAGTAATAAGTAATGGGATCTTATTTGAAGGTACAGTGTAAAATGTTCATGTAAACAAAGTTATGTTTACATTCAGTGTTGCTATAAATCAAGCAAAACTTATTGAATGCATTTCTTTAATTGTTTACATCCATGTTTGCTAGCTTGCAGTCTTTTTCCTTGTCTTTGCTGGCACATTGCTAATTCCGTTAGCATGTTAGCACCACTAGCTTTAAGTCACAATGGAACAGCAAGTAACGGACACCAAGAATGCGTATTGCATCACCACAAGCTTGTGCACGATACATACAAAATGTGGACCCACTCCAAAAAACTCTGCTCCATAGTTCTGTTAATAGGCCTGTCACAATAATTACGTTATCAACTTATCGTACAATAACGAAAACATCAACATCATCATGTCTATATATGGACTCATCATATGATACATGGACATGACCTTGATCATTTTTTTGACCTCAATATTGCCACACTTCAAATTAGCAGCTAAGAGGCTATTCATGTCACATTGGCTAAGCGAGCATCATATCATTTATCGCGATTATTTCTGAGACATTATATTGTCCCACAAAATGAGTTATCGTGACAGGCCTACCTGTTAGTACCTGTAAGTTTGGCCTTTTAAACATTAAAGTCAGATGGAAAACATAAGGAGTAACAGTTTTTTGCGTCCGCATATAGGTTTTTCAAGGATATCCACTTGTTTGGAGTCTTGCCAGCATAGGCTTTCACACCCAGACGTGAACATCCAATATAAGAAGTTTAACAGGAGTATTCCTGGAGGATACACTGCTGTCATGTATTCCTGTCTGTGTAAATTAATGAGGACAGAAAAGAATGAGCTACTTTTTTTTCTCCAGTGACATCTTGCAACAGCTCCGTTACACTCACTGTGAGTGTTCCTGTCATCTTCTCAACATTTAGTGATGAAGACACGCTCGAGGTAAATTCCTCTTCACAGTAAACAACTTTGTGCTGAAGTGTCACCTTCTGTAATAAGTGCTTAATCTAAGGCAGCCACTGAAAAACTGAAATGTCACTTGGGCTTTCCTGTCAGGAAAAGTGTGTAAGGTTGAAAACCCTGAGTGCAACACAAACTGATGTTACATGGAGGATGTTTTTACCTCTAAAATCGCCCCTCTACACATTTTCTTGCACTACACTAAGCCTTTACAGGATTACTTTTATGCCATTTAGACAGACATTTACCTTTCAGTTTGTTGTGTTCGGAGTCGGCAGGAAACAGAACGTCTGGGAAAAGCTTCTCGAAGCTGTAGCCTGCATATCGTGGTCGGTTTTCCACGTAGGTCCTCACTGACTGGTTGAGCTTCATCAGGAACTCCTGAGACGGTGTCCCCAGCTGCTCGATGACCTTATTCCACTGGTCGATATCTTAAGGTTACAATATTAAGAAAAGCACTGGGCTGGATTTGGACAAAAGGAGCAGGCGGTCCAGAGTTGGGGTGGGTAATTTTGAGTTAGATTTCAAATTGATGAATATTAAAAGGGAGCCATCCGGAGAGGTTATGTCTTACACTGCATTGTTCTGGCTTGGATATGTTCCTTAAAAGAAAATGTCAAATGCCACTACTGGAAAAGGGAATGTGTAAAAAGGTGCAACAGATTATTATCTGCAGTGGAAAGTGATTGCTAAGGATTATATACTTAGCAAACAATATATATCCACATTTTTTGGGGTTAAGAAACAAATTATTGGGCAAACAGTAAAAATACATAAATGAAAATTTCCAGAAGGTTTGGTGAAAAGTTGTCCAGACAGTGATTACATATGAAGCAATGACCATATCCTAGTCATACATCAAACCTGTGGAAATCAGTTAGGATAAACTGGGTGGGACACATAAATGATGAAGTTGCACAAATTATTTCAAACATCTGTACGTTTGCATGTAAGGTGCTCACCTTAAGTTGTTCGGATCCTTGAAATATGAATGCAACTTTTTTTCCCCCTCAAGGACAAAAACACACATATACATACAGATGTAACATGTACAGGTCTACCTGGAGGACACGTCAAATGCCTTGTTCATACCTTTGTTCATCCTTAACAATGAATGAACAATGAGGAGGAGAAGCCTAATCTGCTTTTAGACCTCAGAATCAGCTACTTCTGTTTTTGTTTTGTTTTTTCTTCAGCAAATCAAATAGGTGTAGGAAATGCAACTGAGCCAATTAGAGCTTCCTAAATGGGATTATTTTCCTGTGGAGAAAAATAGCAACAGCGTATGACAAAAATAGCCACATGAAAAGAAGTGTGCATTACATCAATGTGAACCGCTCCTAACAGCTGCAACCGCAGTTTCCATGTCAACTAAACAATTCCCAGGACAAATACATCCTTGCTACTGTCTGAGTAACAAGTAGCAACCACTATCTTGTCTAAAATAACCCCTCCACCCCCAGAGACCAGCTAAAATGAACATGATGTCAGAATGGAAAGTGAAGAGAAACAAAAAGGAAATTCATTCAGTTGACATGAAAAATCATTAAAAAGAAGGTAGTCAAGTAGAATTAGACTATAACAGTATTCATTAGCCAAATCAGCAGGTTAATGCTGACCTTTTAAAGAGTCCATTACATGCTAGCCTCTGTGTAATTAGCTTCTGTCATATTTTCAAATTAAGCTTTGTAAAAACGTTTAAAAAATGACTTATCTAATTATATGTTATCTATTATAAGTTAAATTAAATTGTGTGTAAATGGCACTGTCACTTTCAAAAAATGTAACATCCAATAAAAAACTTTAACTAACAAGCTAATGCTACATTAACTTTAGCTAACCAAAGTAACCCATTAGCGTAGTACAGTGCTAAGCAAATATGAGCTCCAAGATAGCTAATGTCACAGGAAGAATCAGCAATAGGACACAAAAACTACCCAAATATGAGTACATATCAGATAGTTCTAAAGCTACCAGTTACAATGCAGTGACTCTGTGCAGGTATACCATCCTATATGCTAATTAGCACATCTTAACCAATAAGCTACTGCTACATTAAGCTTAGCTAAGCAAAGTCACTCATTAGCATACTACAGTGGTAAGAAAATATGAGCTCCAAGATAACAACCATTAGTAAGACGCAAAAACTACCCAAGTATCAGTACATATCAGATGGGTATAAAGCTAACAGTTACAACGCAGTGAAATGTTGCTTCTGTGTGTGTCCTCTTCGCTAATTAGCACATTAATGCTAAACCAAGTAAGACAAAACAAAAGGTAATAAACCCTTTAGTTTCAGGAAAAACATGCAAACCAACTTTACATGCTGAATAAATCAACCAGATAATAATAAAACACAACTTAAAGTGTATTCATTCAGGGATAAAAACAGATAGAAAGAAGGCGCAGAGAGAAAAAGGGTGCGGTTGCTGTTGTACTACAGTCAGGTTTACCATGTCCATAAATGCAAGGTCACTGACTGCTTTTTGGAATATTTAAATGTTGTTTATTGTTAGTGTTATTAATTACACCTGCTATGAGCATTCATAAAGTATTCCATTAAAAAGGTCTATACCTCCTCTGCTCAGCCACTGACAGAGATGATTGCAGACACTGAAGATGACGTAATTGAACTCATACTTGGCAAGTATTCTCTCAATTTATGAGAATAGAGCAGCAGCAGTAAGAAAGAACAATACTCGTAAATGTAATAATGTTTCATTTTTTTTATAGACAAGGTCCTCCTATTGTGTGCAAAGATATGAACAAGGCATCAGACAAATGATGAGATAAGACTGCATTTTGGGGGGGGGTTGGATGAAGGTTCAACTTAAGGATACGATCAGTGCCTGGAAACAACACACTACCCCGGACCATTTCAGCCATGATGCAGCCAACAGACCAGACATCAACTGAAAAATGAAATGACAACCACTGAATTAGCATGCAGGACTGAAAAAAAACAACAAACAAAACTCAAAAAGAACAAAAGGGTAACTTAAAATTACAGGATGTGCGTGCCAGGTGATGTGTGTGATGCATGACAAAATATATGACAAATAAAAATGAATTGCATGCAGTTGAGTGCACTCTCAAACCTGGGTCAGCGTCCCACAGCGCTGGGGAAAATGATTGTGCTTTTTGGCTCGCTTAAAACAAATACAGTGCATACTTTTGTAGGAACCGCAATAACGATCCAAAGGAGAGACATTTCAGATTGTTTCTGCTTCAGGTACAGTCAATAATGAATTTCAAGCTTTGAGAAGTGAGACACTGACTTACAAGGTCTTCTGAAATATTGTTTTAGGAGCAGAAATGCATTTCAACACCCTTCCTCACAGTTTTATGTGTAAATATGGAATAGTCTGGTCTATAAGGCCAGTTATTAGCTGTTTTTGAGTCGTTTTGTCACAGCCACATTTGTGACATTGCAGATTAGGTGTTTCACAAATATTTCTGTAACCAAGCAGCAATTTATTCTGGAGAAAAACCCCATCTATTCATCTTTTTCTGTGACTGCTGCTATGGAATCTACAAATATGTATGAGGAGCAGGTGAGGGTATTTTTTTGCAATTCAGTTCTCAGCTACGGAGGAGCAAGCTATTAAATTCTATTTCACGTTTTTCATGTGACTGTCATGGTGCCTGAAGCAACAGTGCTGCTGCTTAGGTGAGTGTTTGTGTATCTGTAGGAAGAGGAAGTGAGTGGTTGCAATTTAAGCTGTCAGGCAAATCCTGAGAAATAGAATTTCTATAGTTGCTCACAAGTCATGATCACCGTCCGTTGATGAAAAATAATGGGTTGAAGTGCGATCCGTTTGATGAAAAATAATGGGTTGAAGAGACGAAAAAAAGTTCTTTTGTGCTTATGTTTGTTTCACAAGAAATGCCAGACACTGCTGCAAGCAGCTCAAGGATACAATCCCTTCCTGGAAAAAGGATTTTGTGGCGAACCATTTCTGCCATAATGCAGCCCACAGCCCAAATATCCACTACATATGCGCAGCATAAAAGGAGGGAGAAGAGAATAAGCAAAAATAAAATGCAAAAAAGTCAGCAGGAAAAAATTAGGGTCAATGTTTTTGGGTGAGAGAGCATTACAGAGTTTTGCTGGAATAGGAGCATTGTTTCTATCCATTTAACTCATGATGCCTGTGCTAAAGGGGAATTTTAAAATCCAAAACAATTAGCTTAACTGGCTATTATGCATCTGACTCTATAGCTGCAAGTATCTGCTATGTTATTGGAGCTAAACTCATGTCTCAAAATTAAAGGAATAGTTCAACATTATGGGTGTTACACTTTCTAGGTGAGAAACAATGGGTGATACAATTCTATACATTAAATTTAAAACCAGAGCCAGGAGACTTGGATGTTAGATTAGCTTAACATACAAAGAAGAAGCAGGGAGAAACTGGTAGTTTGGCTCCATCCAAAGGTAGAAAACTCTGACAGTTTTAAAGGGTTTCATAGGCAGATTTTTAACCTTTAAAAAGAGCCAAGTAGCTCTATCCACTTGTTTCAAGATTTTATGCTAAGCTAAGCTAACCTTTTGCTGGCTGTAGATTAATATCTAAAAAGGACATATATGAGAGTGATATCAATCCTCTCAACTACCTCTTAAAATAAGTGTATGTCTCAAAATGTAGACCTATTCCTTTTAGACTGTCTTGCAGAAACTGTATGTTCCAAGCAGGAGCACCAAGTGAAACTGCTGAAGCATGCAGGAGTGCCTGTATTCACACTGGTGTATCTTTGTTTTTTTTTAGCCAGGCTGTACTGAGCTCAGGACAGCCAACCTCTTAATAAAACATCAAACGCATGCTAAAGCACTGCTGGGCTCTGGGGTCCCCAGACAGGAAGTTTCCTACAAAGCAGCGATACCCGACATGCCAACTTCCCCCCTGAGTGTGACCTTTATAAGAGGAACAGGGAGAGTGTGTGTGTGTGTGTGGGAGTGTGTGCTTGTGTGTGTGTGTATGTGTTTGGGAGGTGCTGTCGAAACATCCCAGGGTGGGGGGGGGTGGCAGGGGGGCCATGCAGCAGGCCAGGCAGCAGCTTAGGAGCTCCACATTGGCCAGTTGCTGTCAAGAAGCGGCTTCCTCCACTCACCGTTGGCCTGGTAACCCATGCCCAGGATGACTTCGGGGGCGCGGTAATAGCGGGTAACCACGTAGGGTGTCATGAGGAGGCCGGTTGCGGCCGTCCTGGCCAGACCAAAGTCCAGGATCTTCAGTGTGCAGTCAGACTTCACCACGATGTTACTGGGCTTCAAATCCTGTCAGGGATACAATAAAATACAATAGTTACCAAACTGGTAATAGTTACCAAACTTGTGTTGAGTGAAGAGTTGAATCGGGTGTTCAAATCTCAGACATCATAAACTGGAAAGCAGCATTCAAGAGCTCACTTTAGAGAACTCATTTTCTTCTGAATGCAACACAGACTTCAAACAGGCACCGAAACATCATTATTTTATGGGTGGGAATGAACATCCAAATAAAATCTATGTAGTTCACTGCTGTTGGTGTAGTGGAAATTTAATATCACTGCTCGTTTTCATCCAAAAAGAAGCAATCACTCATTCTGCTTTTATTTAACTGCTGCCTGAGCTGCATCATGTCCCACCCTGTTTCATCTTAATCACCTGAAACCTACAGGAAGACACAGCAAGAGAATAATTCAACATATATGACATGTATTGCAAGAAATTATTGGGTGGAAATGTAAACTTGACACACACTTGGGTAAATAATGTGACTGGAGGCTTGTTAGATAGGGAAACATATTTTAAAGGGAGGGGTGCGTGCAGCATCTAAAAAGGACTAGGAAGCTTTCATCATTGAGACAATGCGCCCCAAAAAGTACACGCGGAGCTGAATGTTTGGCGATACATGACTCATACTGCATCTGTTCACCTTATGAAAGCTTTGCGTGTGAGCTGCGCCGACACAAGCGAGGACTGGTTAGCGCCGCCTGTGGCTCAATTAGTTCTGGCTGGCAGAACAAGAGGAGCTCTGCTAATCTACTGCTTCTTCCTCCACTGCGGGTGATTGACAAGAGTGCCGTTAAGTGTGTGTGTGTGTGTGTTAGTGACTGTGTGTGTACATACGAAAAATAAGAGAGATATGTTGTATTTTGCTTTTGATGCTGCAGGGTTTGTGTGCGTCATGCTGTTACTGTTGTTTCAAGGTGAACGTGTGTGTGTGTGTGTGTGTGTGTGTGTGTGTGTGTGTGTGTGTGTGTGTGTGTGTGTGTGTGTGTGTGTGTGTGTGTGTGTGTGTGTGTGTGTGTGTGTGTGTTACTGCAACCTATTCATGTCAGCTGCGTAACCACCTGTTCAGCTGTGTCTTCTGGTGATTTCATGTATTATTAAAGGTGTCAGAGAATGCAAATGAAATGACAACTAACTCTCAGCTTTAAAACTACAACGTTTTTGAAATAATGAGGATATATTATACATGATCTATTTCTGTGTATCTGCACCCCATTTGTCTTATATTGCATGTTTTTGAATCAGCAAATTTTGACACTTCTTATTAACATATCCACGTTGGCAGCCTCCTGATTCCTCTCCGTTTCTGCACCTGAGAATAAACTGCATATGTGTGTTTACAGTGTAACATTTTGTTGGTGTGTGTGTATGTGTGTTGCTGACCCTGTGTATGATGCCAGCAGCATGCAGGTGTTTGATTCCACACAGCATCTGGTAGAGCAGGTAGGACAGCCTCTCGTGGTCCAGTTCCATCTGAATCACCTGGCAGAGGTTGGCGTCCATCAGCTCCATCACTAGATACCTGCAGAGAGGAACCAGAGGTCAAAACAAACACAGACATACACACACACAGGTTTCATAATTTGGCTAAGATACAGAGTAACTGGTCATGTAATATCAGCCAGATCAACTATTATTATCAATTTGTGTACAATTACTGAAACTGTTCAAGCTACATTTAAATGACTTATTAGTCAAATCAACAACATATTTTGGGGTATTTTTTATTAAAAATCCACAATAGAGAACATAAATGAATATAGATCTACATTTGGGTCTGTTTTTTCCTCGCTCTCACAGCACTTGTTACTCATGGCATTTAGGAACTGACAATAATGATTCTTCTTTTCACAAAGTGATGATGTGACATTATCTGGCAGCTGTTACATCACATCGGTGCCTCCTGCATGGAGTCAGGAACTTGTGACAGATTTTTAACATTTTTTTGTTTCATAAGCTGGAACAGACTGAACAGACTGAATAACACTTTCAGTTTATTTTTGTGTAACTTCATGATGAAATCTATATTTTTAGACATTCTGCAAACACATACCAAATCACTGTCATGCACGTTGCTAATATGAGTATGCATGCAGCCTTTGTGCCTGAACACATAGGCTGGCACACTTACACACACACACACAAACACAAATAGAGTGTTTTCCTTCATCCTGTAACTGTGAGTTTGCCCCACAGCCCTCTGGCTATGATTTGTCCAGTTTCCTTTTTAGCTCCAATCAGGCAGACACAGCACTGCGTGCGCGCGCACACACACACACACGCACACTGAGCTTCCAGAGGATGGCATTAATCATGTTTGTTCCCGTCATACTCTGCAACGTACCAAACCATCACTTCCCCCTCATCTCTAGTCTAGTATTCCCCTTTCTGTGATTCTGCAGCCAGTTTCCACTTGTATGGGCATCTTGTCGACTTCGAAACACATCCAGGACACTGCTAAATATACCCCGCTGATCTTATTAAAGGCAGAGTCCACTAAAATGAAGCATTAACAAAAAAGCCAGGGTGTAAATAGAAACAGGAATTAAGTGTGTGGACATATTGGTGAATTCTTTTTCTTTTTCTTATATAATCTTATATATTACTTATTATTTCCACCTCAATGAGCTTCTAATCAATGTAGTCTTTACTGTATTGAAAAATGGTACTCTTTTGTATTTTATTGTGAAATGGACCCTTCATAATCTGTGCCCTTAATAAACTTTTAACTGAATGGCTATTTTAAGACAGACATTAAACATGTCCACTCATTCTGATTACAGCTATTACAACTATGGGTGTGCATCCCCCTGTTTAAGCACTTGTAGTAAAGCAGACTAACACACTAAATAAAGATCCAGCTAAGCTGCACAAGCCCCTAAAATTCTGAAAAGATGATCTGAGCCCCTGGCGTGGTACATCTCCGTACTGATCTGACAAACATACAGATGTTATTTCGCTCGCTTATACTCACACGTCTTGGAACTCTTCCAGTGTCTTCTGTGGCGTGAATACATTTAATAGGCCGATTATCTGTCGAGACAAGAAGCGCAGTTATTACTCAGAGGGTCCTGGAGGGGAAGATGAAGAGTTGTAATGAGCGACAACATCGGCACATCTAACATCTCTGAACCAGCGGGGCCGACCGTTACAGACTGCGCCAGCGTGAGCGTCAATAATGAATAACAACAGGACGTCGAGTAATTCAAACACTAAGTAAAAAACATGTTGCGGCAGCACAGAGAAGCACTGCGGTACATTAAAAGATACCATGTTATCAGCACTTACTGTATTCAGAATTCACCTGTCAATCAAACATGGCGGGCGGTTTTTCCGGATCACTACTGACTCAGCACAGAGTTGCAATAGGGAAATCAATTTTTATGGAAATGTCACAGATAATTAGGTTATATTTGGTTGGATGAGGTGTGACTGCACATCAGTATTTGACTATTTCCAATGCAGCCAATCAAAATGGACACACAGGGATAAAAACTATGCTCAATTTGATTTCCAGAACGTTTCTCAAGCCAAGCTTTGCTCCATCCAAGTTATTTCTATTGAATGCTTGTTCTTCACATTACTTTTTGACTGATTAAAACTCTGAAACACGCCAATGTTAAAAGGACAGAGAGAGTTCTTTGCTCACGTTCTTGTGGTTGACACATTTCATGAGCACTAGTTCCCTGTAGGCCCGTTTGGCGTGAGTTTGGTTCTGAAAGGGCCGGCTCAGCTTCTTGATGGCGACGTTCCTCTCCAAGTTGTGGTCATACGCCGAACTAGAGAAGGGGAGAGGAGAGAGAAATAATTCATGTGAGAAAGTTTCGGAGTACAAAACAAAAACAAATGTGGTGTTTGATTTTGTTGCACTTTTAAACACATTTTGTTCAGTGCTGAACTTTTAACCGTTTGCTCTCTTCCCCAGTGCTTGTTTGCCATGTTAAAAATCACAGGGTGTACCCTCTCTATTCATGCTGTGGAACAATTTAGTCAAACTTCCCTCCCTGAGCTTGATTATTTTGGCAAGGAGAGAACAGGTGGCACCGCATTGTCTTTTTCATTTCCCCACTAGAATTTGTCAAAGTCAAACATTGTTTAACTACTTCATGTGGGAGGCTTTAATAGAAATTTATAAACTATAACACAAAAAATCTAACTGAAATCACAACTAGGCTGGGGCTAATATACTCCATCAGACATGTTGGATGGTCATAAACCTTCCGAACCCCTTACAAACGTCTAACTTTCTGTGGGCTTTTCACTCCAACTTCCAGTGTAGCCGCTCAGAGCTACTTTAGAACTCAGTCAGCCCAGAACAGCTTTTGATTTCTGATCGACCATATGCCAAACTTTATAGGAGTTTTGCAGCCAACTTACTGGAAATAAGAAGGAAATAAGAAAGATATAAGAAATTCAACAAGCCAAACCTTTAGAACATTTTTAAAAAGAAAATATACATAAAGTGATAAAACTTAATTCATATTATTCAGTCCTGCAAGGAGGAAAAAAACTATATTACATCTGCCATTTAAACTTGATAACTGTTTAAAATGGTGCCTTAGAAAGCATTAATTGTCGGGCTGTTGTGTGTCCCTGTTTAAAACACTGTTACTAAAGACGTGCACAATGTGAAGCAACTCGAACAACTTTAGGAGAAGAAATCTTCAAAGTTTTATAACGATTATGTTGGGTATCCTGTATGCTGCCAGTGGAAGAGTATCATAGCAGATTTAATAAGCACCTTTTTCCTCACATAACACAACGAAGATTTGAGTGACGCTCATGTGCATTTCCTTCTGTTCCTGCCTGCTATTAAGACCAGAGAAGACAGAGATGATTTCATCATGTTTAGCTTATGTTATGAAACCTGGATCTGGATTTCTTCTGACTGAACCCTTGGGCTAATAAATAAGAATGTATCTACCACTGTAAAGATGATTGTAGGCCTGTCACGATAACTACTTTTGTTGAACGATATATTGTCTCGCATTAAACCATATTGTCATTTGAAAATCATTTTATACCACTGATATAATGATAATATACTAGTATAATAATGCATGGAGGGTGGGGTAGGGATCGGAGAGTGGGTGCTATGCTTCTGTAAAAACACTGACTGCCATTATGGGCCAGGTCATGTCCATGTATCATATGCTCAGTCCATATATAGACATGATGATGTCGATAATTATGTTATTGTATGATAATTCAATAACGTAATTATTGTGACAGGCCTATAGGATTATACAAACAATGCAACAGTTGTACAACTTTTTGATATAGCAGAATATCATTACAGACAGGAACCAATCCTGACATGAACCACAGAGTGATCGTGGGTTTCAGATTCAAAGTCACCTCAACACCCCACCCTTCCCTCTAATCCTTTCACACCTACTAAACTCCACAGGGAACACACACACACACACACACACAACACTGCACTGTCAACAACTACTACATTATGCATCACTTTCTGTTCGGTATGCTGCTGCTGCTGCCCCCCCCCCCCCCCCCCCCCCCCCGCCTCCCCCCGCCTCCCCAAATATCTGATTTCATCAACTTTCAGGGCCAACAGCTGACAAGATTCTAGCTTTCACAATCAATAAACAAGGTGCTTCTGAAAAATGTTGCTGTCGTTATACTAGCTGCGAAAAGGGCAACAAATTGATTTAAGATGAATGTTCTTGAGTGTTTGTGATATTACAACATTTGCAAAATAGTAGATAGTAGATGATCTATCATAGAACCAGTATGTTAAAGTGTGTTTGTTCACAAGTTTTTGATAGGAGAGCAAAAAGAAACAATAATGAAACAGTTAAAAAAACAGTCCATGGAGACTTACTGGGTTGTCATAGAGACTGAGACAATTGAGCTAAATCCATCTTCTAATGGAGACCATGATATAGAGGTTGAGAGCTCCGGATAAAAAAAAGCTAGAAGTTTGGCTTGAGTTAAGAACTACTATTTCCAAAGAATTTGTCCTTTTCGGACACCCCCAGGCCCCCTTCAACTCACCAGACGATTCCCTGTGCTCCGGATCCGATGGGTCTAAGGTTCTGGTAGCGCTTTAAAACCATAAAAGTCGAATCGCCCACATCTATACTGTAGTACTCTTTTTCCCGCTTGTTCCGGTTCATGGTGAAGCCTGACACAAACACTGTGACTGGGCATCCACGTGGAGCTTTCCTTTCGATACCTGCAAGAGAGTCAAGAGAAAGAGACATTGGATCTTTAATTTCCAGGGACTGAAACAAGGAATTTCTAAAAACACCTGAAGCTGAACTGCAACTTTTGTCAATGTGGGATAAATTTTTTTTATCATTTTGTTTTTTTGAATCAGGTAGTTTTCTTAATGATCTTCATAAAATTTTGGAGCAAACATCTTAAAAACAGGTCCTATCTGTCTTGTACCAGCATCAAAGCAAAGCATGTGGATCACAGCCAGTAAGACAAGTGATATTTCGTGTTTTAATCGTTTTTTCCCCTTAAAAAGAACTGCTGAATCACTGATGGCGATTACTCCGTCCTACAATGCGAGACCACTGCCCCTTTAACCCAATTAAATCCTTGATTCAAGGGTGTCAGAAACTCAAACTCTCCATGTGATGACTACTAAGCCTCTGAAATACATCACATAACCCGGAGGAGCCGTGCATATAAGAACATAGAAACCTCAAAGGTCAGAGCGATGGATTGATGAGCCGGGCTGAGAGAGAGGGGAAGAAGCAGGAAGCTGGGTTTCATGCTGGGACCGAAGACGACGAATCATTAGTGGAATTTGGAACATTGAGCTGAAGAGGTCTTCGTTGTGATGATAGCTGTACGTTCGGCGGACCACGACCTGACCTCTGGATTTCTCTGACTACAGCTGAGTCCCCCCCACCCCACCTCCTCCTTTCATTATCATTTAGCCTTCAAGCCTTTTCCTTCTCTCCTCTTCTCCGCTGCACTTTATTCTTAGGTGCAGCCCCTTCTTCAAACCTTCCCTCTTATACTTGTGTTTCATCCTCTCATCTTTGTCTCTTCTTCTCTCTGATGCCTTCTTCTCTTTGACTCTGATCGTAACATCATCATCATCGTCCTCTCCTCTACTCTCCTGCTGGAGAACCTCGTTGACAGAGTGCAGCTGAGCCGCACGGCGCAGAGGTACAGAGATGAATGAATAGAGTATAAAAGAGCCCCAACTCCTTTTATCTAACAGAAAGAGGTGTGCTGACAAAATGTTTGCCGAAAAGATACACTCGTTTGTCATAGTGCGGTGTCCTCCCTGTTACACATCATTAAAATACAACCAACGACACAAGATTAAAACCACCTGCCAAATACTGTTTAGGTCACAATCATGTCACCAAAACAGCTCGGATCCATCAGCACAAGATCTTTGAAGGTGTCCTCTGTTATCTGGCACCAAAACAACAGCAGCAGAACCTTAAAGTCTTGTAAGTTGTGAGGTGGGGTCTCCAGCACATCCAACAGATGCTCCATCGACAACACCTTGAACGCTTTGTCATGATCTTCAACCTATTCCTGGACATTTTTGCAGTGTGGCAGGGTGCATCATCCTACTGAAATAAGAGTATCGTAGACAGGAAGGGGTGTACTTGGTCTGCAACAATGTTTAGGTAGGTGGTACATGTCAAAGTAACATCTACATGAATGTCAGGACCCAACGATTCCCAGCAGAACATCACTCTGAGTATCGAACTGCCTCCAGCGGCTTGCCTTCTTCCCATAATGCATCCTGGTGCCATCTCTTCCCAAGGCAACCAATGCACACACATCCGGCCGTTCACATGACGTAAAAAAGAAAACATAATTCATCCGATTAGGCCACCTTCTTCCATTGGTCCATAGTTCAGTTCTGATGCTCACATGTCCTGTAGGAGCTGTCGATGGTGGACAGTAGGGTTGTAAAACTAATTGAAATTCTATTGCCGTTTTCAAGGAGGCGCAATATTTGTTAAAGGCGAAATGTGTGTCAAAATTGTTTAATTTTAAATTAGACAGTTAGTCAGTTAGTCATGTTGCAGAGATATCCTGGACTACACGTCATATTCTACAGACCAAAAATCAAACCACAATCA
The DNA here is from genome assembly GCF_963691925.1 of Scomber scombrus. Taxonomy (NCBI): domain Eukaryota; kingdom Metazoa; phylum Chordata; class Actinopteri; order Scombriformes; family Scombridae; genus Scomber; species Scomber scombrus. Next base: position 7,741,502 of record NC_084990.1, read on the forward strand.
TTTTCTAAAACTGGCAATAGTGATGTACAAATTATCATTCCCATAATATTGCAAATCGTATCGTAATTGCAATATCTGTCAAAATAATCACAATTGGAATTTTTTTTAATCGTTCATCCCTGGTGGACAGAGGTCAGCATGATAACTCTGACTAGTCTGTGTGTTCTGACACTTGTCTATCTTAGAAAGCATTCACTTTTTTCCAGCAATTTGTACTGATGCTCATATCAATGGGCCTTGGGTGTCCATTCATCAGTAGTCCTTCCTTGGAGCACCTTTGGTACTGACCACTGCATACTGAGAAGACCCCACAAGACCTGCAGTTTTGGAGATGCTCTGACCGAGTCATCTAACCATCACAATTTGGTTAAGTTGCTGAGATTCTTACGCTTGCCCATTTTTACTGCTTCCAACACGTCAATTTCTACAACTGATTGTTCACTTGCTGCCTAATATATCCCTCCCATTGACAGGTGCCACTTTAACGAGATAATCAATGTTATTCACTTTACCTGTTAGTGGTTTTAATGTTGTGGCTGATTGGTGTATATTGGGTTTTTGGGCAGACAAAACAAGTAATTTAAAAACGTTACTTTGGGAAATATATTCTAACATTTTATGAAGTGTATAACTGAAATAGATCTGATCAATCAAAAATGGAAATAATCATTATTTAGTCTATCATATCTACATAATGTGTGATTTTTGTAAACATTCCGACTAAAAATAATCAAAATCTGTTTTCCCTTGTTTCGTTTGTTTAGTTTCTATTAAGTTCAAGATAAATCCTGCTGATTGTCATTTGTGACATCCTGACTGGATGTTCTTAGATCAGAAGGAACAATTCACAAAAATGAATCGCCTCTAATTCTGAAGTCATCTGTCAAACAACAATGTCAAACATCAGCTTGTTCTAGCTTCTCAAATGTGAGAATTTGCATCTTTTTCTTAACCTCAGTTGTTAATAATTGCTGTATTTAATTGGTGGATAAAACTTATTTAGATCAAAAGCGCACTTAATAGATTATCAAAATTGCCTAACATTTTCCATCAATTGACTCCTTATTTAATCAACTAAGTGTTTCAGCTCGATACTGACTGACACACGAGGACCTTAATGCAACCAACAATTTTAATTATCAATTAATCTGCTGATTATTTTCTCTATTAATCAATCAGTGTTTTTTAGGCTATAAAATGTCAAAAAAATAAAGAAAAAAGTGAATCACTGTTTTCCAAAGCATAATATGGAACCTAAAATATCTTGTAACAGAGAACTTTTTTTTTCTTTTAAAATTAACTCAATTAATCAATCATCAAATTATTTGGCAATTCATTTTCTGCTAATTTATGGATTAATTTTGCAGCTCTACTTTTTTAGGCGGAAGAAAACAGCAAAAAAAAAAAGACTGTGCTGTTTACTTGACATGAACATATAATCCAGCTGTAACAAGTTTTTAAGGAAACATCAAACACGCGCATCACTGCAGAATAAGTCCTTTCCTACCTCTGAGGTACATGTAAGCTTAAGTCAACACTGCAGAACATGTCTAAGCTGATGTTGGGTTTCAGCACGCGGCGTGACACGATTCTCTCTCCCCAGCACATATCATAGTTACTGTGGGAATGGAGGATCACTGGCTGCATGTGAAACTGGGACCGAGTGATATGACGGAGTGTGTCAGGCTGTCGACCCGAATTCAACTGTTTGTGTGGCCCTATATCGCTATCATACAGCCGGGGTTGCACGCAATGAAATGAATGAATAAATGAATGAATGAAGGCCGTAGACTCGTGTGTAATCATGTGTGTGTAAAAGATAAAAGACAAGGCTTACATCTCCATTTATCTGAACACACAAAGGAGGCTCTTATCTATTGATAATTCTTCAAAAGTGTGAATATTAAGGCATCAAAGCCAGCGTCACTTTAAATCCACAGAGAAAATGTCTGCCCCTGACAAGCAAGTGTCAAAAAAATGTGTCAGATATGGATTTCTCACAGGTGGGCGTACATTAACCCGGGCGGTCCTGTCCGTATCTACACTGGCCTCTCTTCCACACAGCTGTCCATCACTCCCTTCTCCTCTGGCAACTCATCTTAAGTAAGTCTGGTCCTAGTCCGCTCAGCCTTCAGCGAGTGTACCAGCCACATTCTCCAACAGGTCTGTATTATCTGGGCGACCTTGATTGAGCCAGCCAGCAATTTGTGAGGAGTTAGATGTTATCAGTGAAGCCGCTCGCATTCAGCCGCTGATAAAAGACTGATATAAAAGGTGCGTTCTGTGCCAAATGTTGGTACTAGCTGAACCCCTAAAACCTGATTTCTCGCCTGATTGTCTGAAGGGATAAATCTGTGGTATTTTTGGCCCCGACTGTGTGTGATTTGAACACAGCATTAGCTGCTTTGCTATAATCGTGATAATCATAGAAGAAACCAAGCAATAGCAATGAGAAACTCAGAAATCAAGATGTTGCTTTTTTACACAATCTCAAATACCAGCAAATAGATATATCCCTTAGAGAAACCCTTCAGTAAAAAATCATAGAAGTTCTATGTGCTTTCCATCCCACGACTCGCACATTTACAGGCTTTAAACATTTCACACAGTGTGATTTACAGACTTAAACTCACGAGAAGACTTGTTTATTATTGTGTAATTCAGTAATTAACAGTCCCTTCAAATTTCAAGATTTTTGTGACCATTGTAGCCAAAAATGCTTGATACTGAAGCAGCTTTTCTTCAAGACTGATACTATCTGCAATGTTTAATGTTCTTTTTTTCCCTATAAAATTGTAAGTTCCAAGCAAAGCTAAATAATGTTGTTTTTTAAACTACTACCAATGCAGCATATCACAATAAAGACTGTATTTCTGTGCTAATTTGTTTATTTGTTTTCTGAACATGACAATTATGGTCTCAAAGCTGTATAAAAAAAGACAATACTTGATTTCCATTTATAAGACTTCCTAAGATCAACTTTCACCTCAACATTAGCACCAAACAAAACAGACAATAATGCCATTGAAATGACAAATATAGTGTCATGAAAATATAGTGCCCATTTTGACGTTTTAGGTAGATTATGTCCACCTTTGCCAACTTATGATTAACTAAATGAAAACCAGCTGTACGCTACGACCACGCAACTTACTCCGACTCAAAATGCAACAATTGGTCCAAATCACAAAACAATCTATTAATCTGACCATTTCATGCAGAAAAGTTGCTGTTAGTTTCCTCGAGTGACTGCATATTTTTTTGTCCTACCCTCTGCTAACTTTAAGTCATTTTTCCAGTTCTGAATTCACAACTAAGTCATTCATAACAACCACGAACATTCTACTGTATAGGCCTGTCACGATAATTACTTTTGTTGGACGATATATTGTCTCAGAAATAATCGCGATAAACAATATTATTGTCATTTGAAGATCATTTTATACCATGATTTAATGATAATATATTTAAGCATAATAATGCAAAGGAGGGATGAGGGGTGGGATTGGAGAGTGGGTGCTACGCTTCGGTAAAAACACAGACTTCCAATATGAACCGGGACAGAGTTATTTACCTTTAATTCTGTATAAGCGGTGCCTCTTAGCCGCTAATGTTAAGTGTGGCAATAGTGAGGTCAAACAAATGATCAAGGTCATGTCCATGTATCATACGATAAGTCCATATATAGACATAATGACGTTGATAATAACGTTATTGTACGATGAGTCAATAATGTAATTATTGTGACAGGCCTACCAATGTGCTTGTAAATTTGTACAACATCGCTCATTTCATAGACAGAGCAGCAACATCACATCTTGCTGGAGGGAATTTGAACTCGTCCCAAAAGGTGTGGCCAGACGTGAGAGAGGCTGGTGTTTCTTTCTCACGGAAACTGACTTTGTCCTCATCCATGACTGTCTGCAATGTGCCATGCTGTTTGTTTTGTTTTATTTGTGTCAGGGATGTTCTCGACTGCCAAGCTAGAATAGCATGTCACCTTTTCTTTATACGGGTAGTATTGACTTCACCTACCCAGGCAAATTTCAGTATACACTTTTGGACATTAGAGCCAAACAGTCCAATCATTTTGAGCACGGAAAAATCGACACCCAACCGTGACATTCGTTGGCACTGTATTTCAGCCATTGAAGAAAAAAAATTCAAATCATCTAAATATTCACAAGTCAACAGGCCCCAAAATGACTGTCAGCTCAACCAATAGGACCTCCAGGTATGACAGTGGGCTTCTCGTGTGTTAGCCAGGCCTCATAATGCCGTCTCTGCAGGCTACCTTTTGCATTTGGTGCAGGAATCAGATTTCTTGGTGCTTTTTTGGCTGACCGTCAGGGTTCTCTTGGCAGCTTGTTCAACAAAAAAAAAACCTTGATAGCAATGTGCAGTGCAGTGTGAGAGCAGCACACCACAGATGCACACACACACACACACAGAATAGCTACGACCTGTGACAACCCACCTTTGATCGAACCTATTCCCATTGAAGTTATGGACACTGCAGATGATTTGATGGATTGTGAAACTTAACATTGGCATGATAAGCTATCTTACATTACTGTTGGCATTGTACGCCATTTCATTGCTGCAACAAAGATAAACCAAACTGCAACATTATGCAATTTGCCAAGGACTTCCATATTCATACTCACCTTACAACGTGCAGGTCAGTGGTCACCACAAGAATGACAGAAAAAAGACAGTACAGCGCTGCCTACAGCCTAAATATTGATGTCGGTTTTGAATGCACAGAGATGTTGCTACAGTGTAATAACCGTGGATATATCAGGGTAAAGCCATAGGAAGACCTTTCAAAGCGGACAGAAATATTTATGAGATCATTTCGCGGCAGTAAATATCAGCGAGCTGATGTGAGCCGCATGGAAACAGGGTGTATTCAAAGGCATCAATATGTGATTTCTGCTCACACGGAGGATGTTATTGTTCTTCGGCGAACACACGCTGGAGGTCACGGTGTTTTAGTACAGCCTTTTCACTAGTTTTAAAACCGGCAACACCAACCAGTTCACAGTTTACAGTGTAAGCAGCGCTAATGTGTGTGTGTAGCTCTGACTGTGTAGGTTACAGCAGTGTAGTCACTCAGTCTGGTTGCCTTCCACCAGTTAGGCCAGACCTGTCCTGCCACCATGTACATTATAGTAACACCTATTTACAGTAACGTGTGTGACACAAATTTGGCTGTTACCATCCCCCAACGGCTGACAACAAACACGTCTTAAAGAGAGGAAAGAAAACCCGTATGTGGAGCTCACCCCTCTCCGGTTAATTCCAGCAGTGTCGACCCCGCAGTCGCCGCTCGCTGCTCGGACAACACAACACAACCTGGACGTTTGGGGAATTTTTTTTTCTGGAGAAAAAACAGCACTTTAATCCCTTTTTTCTCCTCCTGCGGATACACTCCCGTTTCTCTCACACTAGCAGACCGGGGTCGCCGCAAAATACATGTGTAGCTCCTTCGTAACCTAATATTTGTGCTTCCGTGACACACGCAGTTTCTGCCATTTCATACCGACGTCGTCGAAACCAACCTTGCGATGTTTCCTCGGCTGCACAATGAGGACCAGGGGGGCGTTCAAGACCGCCTGCGCGTTCCCGGAAGCTGAGCCGGGAAAGCGGAAGCGACGGTTTCGCAACGTTTTGCAATGACGGCGTACACAGTGGGAGAATACGGCATATTTCATATATATTTGACGTATATTTCTTCCCAACTTACTTAAAATACATTCACAACGAAAAACATAAATTAATACAGACATTATATGAACGTTGTAAACACATTTAGCCTGTGAATGATTCAAACGAGTGTAGTCTATAGCTGATTTGTAGTGCCCAAATTGGCTGCTTTGCTAACATATGATATAAAATATGGTCCCACTACAGTGCCAGCTACATTAATAAACCTGGGTTACCATATTTAAAACACAATAATTAGCACAAACACTGCATTTGATTGGCAGCTGTAGTGGTTGCAGATTAATATGTTAACCAAAAACATACGCTTATAAAACAATAGGCTGTGTATTATTAAATATTAAACCAGTGGCTTGTGGCCCCTTAAAAACATTTTATACATGCCCTTATGCCTTTTTAATTAGCCTATGAGTTCTCCACATTTCTACCAAGAGATATTTACCCCATAAACTTCTCAGATGCTGATTTCAATAACCGTTCCATGCTCAAATAGGTGCAATTATATATATTTCACCAAAAAAAAGCAAGGGTTTAATATAATTCTAATAAATAAATATAAATTCATGAAGTAGAACTTTGTTTTTATTTGTGTGTTTCCTACCCCATTTCTGAACTACCAGATTTATCTTATGACCCTCTGGAGGGGGCCCAAGGCAGAGAGCATTTTATAACTCTATAAAGTAAAACTAGCTCCACCTTCACCAGCCACAACAATATAATACTATATCAGTCACATGGCGCCACATTTTTACCTGAGTAAGCACCTTTACTTTTGATGCTTTAAGCACATTTTATTGATAATACTTCTGGACTTTTACTTAAGTAAAACTGAGGGATTGTTAATTCCAAACTAGAACTGTTAAATTACGTAACTGGTACTTTTAGTTAAGTAAAGAATTTGCTACTTCTTCTGCCACTGATGTTTCATTAAGGGTCACTTCACTCCCACACAGATGATATTTTTGCACTGTTTTTTGAGGATTTAGATGAACATATGTAGAGTTGTGTTTATCGATAATAACAAGTGTCAAATTTGACCATGATGAAGAAAGCAAGGACAAGCAGGCCTTAAAATGTTCTTCTACAGGGGGGATCCTTGGTATTTGGCTAGACAGGTCAAAGGCGTAAATCTGGACTAAGTTAATTAAGCTACAAGACATCTCTAGATGATGTGGCTGACCCTGCTGGGTGAGAATGTGGACCAGAAAACCTATTAAATTACAGATTATTGGAATATAGTTTGAAACCTTTTTATGCACAAAATAGTGTGTAAAAGTGTAATTTTGGAGATTTTACATTCTTTATACAACATTTCAGAGATCAAATGTCACTTTTTACTCCCTTTATTATTGCACTTTTTACTTATCATGTTTTTTTAGTGGAAACATACGCCATTGATGTTAAATATTGCATCATATTAATATCAATTCTTGAGATGATCTATCCATAAGTTTTAATTGCATTGACATTAAATATGAATCATTTTTTAACCTTTACTCAAGTCAAAATCTTCATGACAGAGCGCTATAAGCCTGTTGCAGGTTCTATAATATCTGTTAATTTCCACAGCCACGTGTATTAAAAAATCACCTGAGTGGTCTTCTATGTAAGGCACTAATAGAAAGTGGGACAGTGAATGTGTCACTTGTGGTCGAAACATCAGATTAACACAGTGCTGCCTACAATGGATTGGTCCTTTGCCGCCCCATCTGCCGCTAGCTTGCCCTGCAAATCCAATTATGTTCTTATGTCCCTAGTCTAAATATAGTTGAAAATGACGGAAAACACAGAAAGAGCACGCCATTAGTTAGAGGAAATTATGTTATGGAGCTGATGTGTCTTTTCTGTGGAGACAATTGATCTGTCATGAGGAAATGACGATGTGTGACAGGCTGCCATGACATACAGAAACACCCGGACGAGGGAGAGGTGGGTGGAATGGCAGCAGCAAGGGATGCATAAGAGAAAGGATTAGATTGAGAGAGGTGGATGTCTGAAGGAACTTAGGAGGAATCTCTTCAGGCACCGGATGAAATAAGGTAGGCCACATTTCATGTAAAAAAAAAAAAAACAAGAACAAAAAAATAAGTTATGATGTTTTTTGTGTGACCATTAGTTATCAAACCACCTGTAGGCCTTGAGGTAGTTGCATACAGACACAGTGCTGGCTGTCGTATGACTCCATGCAGGAACAGAATGAGCTATTAGAACTTAACCTAGTCAGACAAGGGGAAGTATGGCTTTATCTCCTTTATTATTTATCCTATATTTATATCAACTGGGGACTATATATCTATCTATATATTTACAATATAGGGATTGATCTGAGATCGCTTTGAGGGAGCCATTGTGCAAGGCTTCGAAGCCATCTCTCTCTCTCTCTCTCTCACACACACACACACACACACAAACACACACACAAACACAAACACACTGAATGAGAAGAAAAAAGAGATGTGGGTTTTCTCTATCTTTATCTTAATAAATTAACATTTTTATCAAGTCAAACATGTGTTTGGTTGCTCAGCTCCCAACTGAAATCATTATTAGATGTTCTGTGTGAAGGGAGTGGCAGTGGCATTTGTCATTGTAATACAAACATAGAAACATGGTGTGTGGAATGACTTATGTTATTATATAGTGCATGTGTGTGTGTGTGTGTGTGTGTGTGTGTGTGTGTGTGTGTGTGTGTGTGTGTGTGTGTGTGTGTGTGTGTGTGTGTGTGTGTGTGTGTGTGTGTGTGTGTGTGTCTGCGTGGGTTGGGGTTTGAGGGAAGTTCATAAGCCAACAAACGCCTTTTAAATCATGTTTCTTTATCAGTTTTGCTCATTTTTCTGCTATGATTCAGGGTGTTAAAGCGAGAAGTAGATATGGTTATCAGTGGACAATCTATGTTAAATGAGCTGTTACAATTTTGGTGTAATCATTTATATTGATATGATGACTAATATGATTGTATGTGACTAGAGCAAGTACTATGTCAATAGGTCAGCCTAGGGTACACATAACCTGATTACCAGAGCTGGGTTACTTGGCAATCTATCCAACAACTGCGTCATGTCTAGTTTCTTATGTCAGTGGTTCAACTCAGTTCATGTTTCATAATGAACTGGATGCAAAGCAGCGTGTCTATATTGAGTCTCAACATTAGAGCAGAAAGTCGTAATGAAAATAGTTCATTTCAAGAAATGTAATCATCTGTGCAAAAAATGTCTTCGTCTGAACATTTCTTCTTCCATTTATTCTTTCACAAGAGAAGCAATAAGACAGTTGATGAGATGCTTCCTAGAGGCGACCGCATCAGCATTCAGACGTTAATCTCATTATCAACAAATAATGAAAATTCAGATTACTGAGAGCAATGTAAACACTTCATGTTAATCTGGTTGTTCCCAGTAGCCTTCATATAATACCAGTGGCATTGCTAGCTGCAATGTCCTGATGTTACAAAAATATCTGTAGTCAGCTACATGGAAGTTATCATTTGTCCAACATCCTCAATTTGCCCTGGAAGTACAGAAATTTCCTTCTGCTTTGCGCCATAAAGCAACCCTACAGTATCTTTCAAATTTGACCCAATTTCAAAATGCAGTGGAGGGATATGTAGGTGTGTGGACATGGTGCAGTGTCTTCTCAGTGACGGTGTTTGTGTCTGCTGATTTATGCTAATTCTTGCATGAACCATTAAAAAAGCATACTAAACGTTTGCTTGTAGCTGTGTCAGTACAGCTTACTGAGACTACTGACATACATACATCTCTTAACCTCCTAACAGTTTATAATGTCTGCTATTTTTTATATTCTGTCAGATGATTACACAGAAAAAGGATCAGTGAGGAGCAGCAATGGCTAAAGCAACTGACTGAATGCTTAAAAAATATATTTGGTCTTATACAGAAGCTAGAAAGTCCCACCCAACTCAACCAAAAATGTTGGGGGGAAATAGTTGGGTAATGCATCCTTATCAATGATGTATTACCACATACCACATATGTATGTATGTGGTATATCAAATATCCTATCATATCAAATGCTCCTCAAATTACATTTTTATTCCCTTTATTTAACAAGCCATACTTGTTCAATATGTCTAATGTTCTTTACAATGCTGTCTACTGCAAATAGACAGAAATAAGGGCTTACTGAAGATCCAACTAATTCGAGAGTATCTAATACTAATAATATATTTTAGTATCCAATGCACATGAATTACAGTCCTTGGTTTCACCTGAGCTAATGATGTATTGTCACCAGTATACCGGATACTATCAATTACCAGAAGCCTCTCAAGCTAATTTACCATTTCAGAAATCCCTCAACGTAAGCACATAAGTGCTTTAATACTGCTCAACACCAGGCCTAACCAAACAGGCTCTAAAGATGCAGTATAAACCCTCAAAAACTACTCATCAAGCAAAAGTGTATAAGTGTGCATATATTTACAGTATAATTCAGAAGTGTATAATGGTTTCCCTTTCAGCAGTCTTTGAAAACTAAAACGGTGCGTCTTGGCATCTTTCATTAATCCTGTTAATCAATTGAAAAGGAAAACCTGGAAAGTCCTTACATAGAAACTCTCCATACGTTAGGGCACAACAATGACATCATCTGGATAGCAAGCATATGAGAGGCAATTAACCTATGTGTTGGATTTGTTTCCAATTAGGTCTAATGCCACTAAACTCTAAGCTTGTCTGTCTGAAACTCTGACCTCTGACCTTAAAACACTCTGTGACTTCTCAGACAATGTCAAATGACAAAGGACAATATAAGGCATCTGCCCAGCTGCCACCAAACCTCATATTATGTCCCTTAACAAATGTTCTTGTCATAAGAAAACTCCATTGTTTAAGTTAAATAAAGTGATGGTGTCAAACGAATCAAATGAGAATCAAGTCGTTTTTCTGGATCAGACAACATCCTCAACTTTTTTACTTTGTAGTTTATTATTATATTTTACATTTTTACCATATTACCCATCATCTGACAGGACAACTTATAGAGCATTAGGTTACATTTATCCAGTTATTGGTGACCCTTTATTAGAAAGATCTGCAGGTTTGTGTGTGTGTGTTTGTGTTATATGTGTGTGTTCCCCAGCAGGATGGGTACGTTTGTGACCCTGGCAGAGGTGCTGGAGGCCCGGGGTTCACCACTGGATGAGGATGAGGTCTGGTGTCTGCTGCTCGCCACCACTGAGGCCTTACTGGGCATATCCAAAAAAGGTAACCGACCACTAAGCAGCTCCTGCCTCCCTTCTCCACCTCCCCTTTGAACTTAATTCAAGAAAACATGCTGCCCCCCTGATATCCCTAATGCCTTTCACCAAAAAATGCTGTTTCTAAATGGCAAAGTTATCAAATCCTTGGTTGGTAAATGTCACCGGTCTCCGTTCTGCTCTCGGTTTAGGTTCAGGTAACATGTACAGTGTGCTGAGCCCATGCTCGGTGCTACTGTCAGCCAATGGGAGTCTAGCCTTTAAGACCTGTGCCCGATATGAAGATGTGGCCTCCTTCACGGCTCCTGAGGTCCAGCAGGGCCATGCAAACTCCACCAGGGCTGCAGCCGAAAAGGTTGTAAAAACATAAACATCTGTATATCGTCAACAGAATATGGAGATTATGTGCATGTGCCCCGATATCACCTTACCAAAGACAATATAGCTTCAGCTACAATGCTAATATCTGAATCATTTTCTGTGTCCACTGTCCATCAGATGCTTGTGTACTCCTTGGGGATGACTCTTTACTGGTGTGTTGACTATCAGCTATCTCAAAACCAGGTATTTCGCTCCCTCTCTGTCTCCTACCTCACGTTCAAATCTCTCAAACTCATTCTCAGTGCTTGCTCTTCACTTGTTTTGCCATCTTCTTGTTCTTGACAGCCAGTCCAGCTAAGCACAGAGCTGGAGGGTTTGCTGCTAAGCATGTGTGAGGAACTGGTGGTGAGGCGGACCGACCTGCTGACAGTCCTGGAGACCTGTGAGCTGCACCACAAGACCATGATGCTGCCTCCAGCGGAGCGACTCATCAGGCAGCTGGTGGAGGACATCTACAGAAACTCAGTGAGTGGGCACTGGATGGGTAGTGTGTGGAGGAGTGGTTTCAGCTGGTTAGGTTTAGTGATTTTGGTTTTGCTTCAACTGATGACTTCCTGCTTGTTTCCTTGAGCTGGACAGTGATCTCTTTACAGGTCGATCATGTGTCCATGGCAGAAAATGGATCCCATTTGACAGATCGCAGTCAGATGGTCAGAGACAGATTACACAGTAAGATTCTTTTCAAAACACAGATAGAAACATTTAGACACCATATCAAGACAAATATGAATGTGTTACAACATGTTTTACAGGAGGCTCTTTTAGCAACTCAACATGGGCGCTGAGGAATAAGATTTCCAGGACCTTTTCAGGAGCATCCTATCCACCTGAGCCCATGGGGTATGAAATGATATGTGTTGTTTACTTCAAAATCAATGAAATTCAAATCATAGTTAAGTACGTATATTTGGTTAAATGATCACCAAAAGAGCCAAACGCTTCATGTCTGATTGGAAAGCTTTCATCTCATAAGTGACAGATCTCTCTTCCCATCATACTGAGTACCGTAAACTCTTTTTTTCCCCCAGAATGCCCTCGGGAGGTCGACACAGGGAGAGTTACGGCAGCTGGCAGCATCTGAACCGCAACCCCTGTAGTCCGTACATGGATGGCAATCGACATGGCAACTCTAGATCCATCACACAGTTTGACTCCAATATGAGTCTGAATGAGAAGAAAATCAAGGTGAGGCAGATAAATGTTATAAAGCATGGTATGTTGTTGTGGTATGTCGGTTTATATGCTAGTGGTTAGATGACATTTGATATTTCCTTGAGTGGTAGCCATTGTCTCCAGTTGTATAGTTCCTCTATGAGCATGCTATACTAGTGGCAAATTGGTGTATTTTAAAGCAAGTTTCAAATCAAATTCCTCATCACAGTTTTCATCAAAATCTTGTGATGGATGCAGTTGATGATGTATTTTCTTTACCTTGTATTCTGTTGCAGGACATGGGTCCTGAGTTTATCAGAATGGCAGATGAACCGCTAGTGGTCTTGGAGCTGCCTGGATCCATTGTGGTGAGTTGTTGCTTTGCAGTAGTTGATAGGGACGGTCTAGTCTTGTATTTGATGCTTAAAGTTACGCTGTGGAATTTTTGACCACCAGTAGTGCTATAGAGCAATGTATTTATAAAGGGTTCCCGGATTTGTTTGTGTCACACAAATGCAGGTGGACAGACATGTAATATGAAAGTTGGCGACAGTAATATAAGCCTGTAAATGTTATATTGGGAGGTTAATCCATTAAATGAAGTTTACAAATCATTATTTTCATTATCGATTAATTTGCAAATTATTTTCTTGATTAATCATTTAGTCTTTTTTTTTTTTTTAAAGGAATTCAAACTTTCTCAGAGTCCATGATTATGTCCTCCGTTTGCTTGTTTTGTCCAAAAGATAAAGATTTACTCAGATATGACAAAGAAAAGCAACAAATCTTCATAATTGTGAAGCTTTAACCAGAGCATGTTTGGCATGTTTTGCTTGAATAATGACTGTTGATTGATTAATCAACTAATCATTGCAGCCCCACATTCAATATATTCAAATAGAACACAAAACCATATCAAATAAAAATTGTCGTTTGCATCATTATGACCCACCTTACAAGGTTCCCAACCTTACTATGCTTATTAATCCCCACATTTCCCTCTCATTTTTTATTAATTTACCAGAGTATTGTCATTCTGTCTTCTATTGTTCTCTGTGTTTCAGTCGAAGAAAGTGAAATCTTCAAATATCCAGAGAGAGCTGAGTGTGGTGATGCCAAACGGTCAGAGCATCCTGGTGAAATGTGAGGTGAAATCCCGAGGACGAGACGTCTTTGACATGATAGTCGCTCACTCCAACCTCATGGAACATTTCTACTTCGGCCTTGCTTATACTGATGGTAAAGAAGCAGAGAGGTTGCAAATGGCGTGCCAGTGAGCAGGCCAGTGGATGTGGTGTTGTTAATAATTCATACAAAATGTAATGTGTCAACTCACATCTTTTCTCTTCTCTGGTTAGATAATGAGTTTTTCTTTGTGGACAACGATACCAAGATTTCCAAAGTTGCTCCAGACAGCTGGAAGAAAGTGCCTACAACCTCCTTCGTCCTTTACTTCAGGGTCAAATTCTTTGTCAATGACATTTCTCTTCTTTTGTAAGTTTCTACATTCTTTTTTGATTACCAAAAAACAAGTCCTCGGTTACAAAATAATTCTGCAGAATTCATCTGGAAACCTTTGAATGTTTGCTTCTCTCTCTATCAGGCACAAACAGACCCGTCACCAGTATTACCTCCAGCTCAGGAGGGACCTTTTGGAGGACAGGCTATCCTGCCATGAAGAGACTGCTCTCTACCTGGGAGCTCTGGCCCTGCAGGCGGAGTATGGAGACTGCATGCCTGAGGTGGTGCACCTGAACCTAATTTAACTAAATGTACAATTTTAAGGATTACTCACCACATGAGTTGAAAGGGTAATTTAGCATTGCACTTCAATGAAGTTGGGTGACTCACAAGAGAAAGATTTTCAAAAAGGATAGTCTAAAACAATGTAGCAGAAGCAGAGAAATACTGACGTTTTGTACAATGTATAGGTCAAACACTGAATCCTACATCTCCCAAAAAAGCATCCAACTAGCATATTTCATTGGACCACCCATGCCTGACATCTTTCAAAGTTCTTATCCACAGTCTTTTAGTAAGTCTGTCTGTTATAAATGTGTACTCTCCAAGCCCAACTTAACCCTGATGACATCACTGTGACATCATCAGTTTTATTTTCTCAGATTTGACCGCCACAAATGCCATTATCATTATTAGTTCCCCTTTAAAGGCGACAACACAAACAACTATTGTTTGAGTAGAATGTAGTTGTATTATCACCGAAAACAAATGTGTCCATATTGTAGCTTTAGTGGCAGCCTCTATCTCTTATTATTGCTAATTTAAATGATACTGTATAATTAAGACTACATTTCCCATTAGTCCTGGTGCTTTTTGCCACAAAAAAGATGTTACCACCATCTGCTCCTCCTTCTTTACATGCATTTGTTTTTTTGTCTTAAAGCAAAATTAAGATTCTCCGTTAAAATGTTGTTTTTAGGTGTACGGTAGGAACTACTACCGCCCTGACCAGTATGTCTCCAAGAGTGTGATGGAGAAACGTGCCTTGCCTTACATTCAGGGGGAGCTGCTACGGCTCCACACCAACAACGCTCAGATGCTCACCGACGAATCGGAGCTTGAGTTCCTTAAGGTAGCAAAATAGTCCAATTGATTTAAAAATCAATATCTAGTAATGTGCCACAGACTTGATAGTTCTCTCTCTGTAGGTGTGTCAGCAGTTGCCCGAATATGGTGTGTTGTTCCACCGTGTGACACGTGAGAAAAAGCCTTTAGAAGGGGAGCTTATTCTCGGGGTTTGTGCCAAAGGAGTTACTGTCTATGAGGTGAAAGGAGGCTGCAGATCCACCAGTCAGGCTTTCTACTGGAGGGACACAGCGACCATTTCCTCGAATGTAAGTGGAACAATGGGACGGGCTTTGTCGTTTCACGGGTAGTGCTGGATAAAATACATACCAAGAAATTCAAATCAAATTGATGCCAAAGCTAAAATCTGAAACTACTGGTTTGCAATGACATTGGATATTTCTATGTGTTCCTTCTTATCCCCTAAAATTCTTTCTTTGATGTTCTTACAGAGGCGTAAATTTGTAATAGAAACCCGGGGCAGCAAGAAGAAGTATACCTTTATCACAGAGAGGTCGAAGATAGCAGAATACCTGTGTAACTCCTGTTCATCCCAGCACAAGTTTAACAATGAGATGAACTCTCGTCAGCTCAGCCACAGCCTGGTCTCAGGTCAGTTTTTGCACCATTACCTCTACAAAAAAATGTTTAACTTTACAAGAAGTTACAGCTTTCTGCTGCCATCTTATCTCTTTCTGCCTTTGAGAAGAAACAACAAAATCCAAATGTATTGTTCTACATTTTGGTGGCCTCACAATTTCCAGTCACTGAAAAGACCTTTCTTTTGCTTCCAGAGGAGAACATTGTGCAATATTCAGCAGTCTGCCGCGCTCAGAGCAGCCGGCTCAAGACCTTTTCATCTTCTGAGACGCCACAGGATGACAGTGGTCTGACCACACCTCAGGATGAGTCTTTGAACAAGCTGTGTGACGATGTCACAGCCAGGATTGAAGCCCGCATCAAACAGCAACGTCAAAGCATCAATGAACAAAGGTGCATTAGTCCCCAGTTCTCATATTCACATAAAATCTGTTCTCCACATTTAAACTACAGTAAAGATGAAGGAGCATCTAGTCTTGTTTTACTTCATTGCATGTGGTAGCTACCATGGCTTGAGGCTAAAACCAGAGCAGAAGTACCTTAAAGTGCAATGCCACTGATGTTTCACTTGATGCTGGCTCCAAAAAATACCTGGCTCCAATTGACTCTCATTAAAACTTTTCTCTAAAAATGTGGCTTTTCATGAGTTAAAGTCTTATTCCAAGGCTAGCTCATGCTAATCTCGTCCAGTGTGTAACCCTGGTTATTCAAAAAAACTTGCTGCAAAACAAAAGCACTGGTAACGGTAGAAAAAACTGTGTAACATCACTGTTTTGTTATTGACTTCATGTGTGACTTCATATGTATCTTCTACAGCACCTGCTCCAGCAGTCAGCGTAGCAGCACTGGTATGCGTTCCCCAGCCTGCTCTCAGAAGAGTGGATCTGAAGCGCGCTCCTGCTCACCAGCAGCCAGAGGTATAACTAAGTATTCTGCGCACATTCCCTGCGTGTGACTGCCTGTCCACTATTTAACAAATGGCCTTCCGAAAGCATTTTAGTGCTTTGCTCCACTGTAGCGATGCATAGCAAAGATGATTTTCGCAGTCATCAGATTGAATTTTTAGTAAATTTTGGCTGCATCATTTGAGAAAAAAGGCAAGACTACATTTCGTGTCAGTTAATGATTATGGGTTATTGTTCTACTTTGTCTCACAGATACCCCGCCTAAACAGGGGTCAACACCAGAGAGAGAAGTCATATGTGTTTCTTTGAAGAAAGACCCAAAGTTTGGCCTGGGTAAGCTGATCCCACTTTATCACACACACTAAGACAGCTGTTGTGATGCAGATGATTGATGAGTTTTCAGACTTTCTCACTGACTGGCTTGCACTGACTGTTGTTTCTAATGACTTGTTCTGCAGCATGGTCAAGCGCACTTTCATACAACCGTTTGCATTTAAGTGGTATTTCCTGGTGGTAAAGCATAATGACATGTTTAAGGAAAACTCATAACTTTAGATGGATGTTTATGGTTTGACAGAATGGAAATGGTTGTTAATGGCTTCCTTTCCTTTGAGTAAAAAGACTGTATTAACAAACAGGAAAGGATACGGAAGGAAACCAGCGCCTTAAAGAAGGTTCTTCCTCCATTTGAAAATGATTTGACCTTACTTCTCTGTGGTTTGTATCTATCCAGGTATAGTGATAGTGGGAGAGGACACAGTAGGGCGTTATGACTTAGGGATTTTTGTGGCCTCCATTGTGCCTGGTGGACCTGCTGACAAGGATGGACGAATACGGACAGGTAATGAGTCACAATGACAGTAAACTTTATAATCAGCATTTATTAGCTCACGAATATAAAGGTATCTGTGTATATGCTGGCTGACAAGTAAGACTAGGATTGAGGACAGTATCTCCATTACAGTTTGTTCAGCAGAGAGCAGGAACAGGTTGATTTTTCAACTATGAAATGTGTTAGTATGTATCTGTATCAACATTATTTATGTTTTAAAAAAATATTATTGACTGATACATTTTTATTGGATTTTTTTTAAACTTTCAAATATCAGTCGCAGCCGCATAAATCTATAAACCTGACTCAACTTCCATTTTTTGACTGTTTTCTAAACGTTCCTTGGCCAAAGAGAAATCAAACTGTCCTCGTCAGCCACTAATCTAGTAAATGTAGTAGTTAGCTGAGAGATATTACGTTGCGTGAGGGTGGGGGGTAATTTTTTGGTAATGTTTTTTTTCTGTTTTTGACATTTAGAAAAGGCTTGTAAAGTTGACTTGAGCTACAGTATGAGGATTCAGTCTCAAAACTGTCATTTTTACTCCTTGCATCATGTATGTTGAATTATCTGAAGATTAGTGTTTTAGTTTTGTCATCCAGCATCTTCTTCCATTTAAGAACATGGATGTAATGGATAGGTATAAATTAGACATTGGGAAGAAAGATAGAGGCGAGTACGGGAGGCGTTTGGGTATTCAACACCAGGTCTGTAAGGTCACGTGTGAGGTTCAGAGGCGGGGGTGTAGATATTCACCATTACACTGTCACTGGACACCAGCGCCATTTCACTGTGACCTTTGCCTTCAGGTGGTCGTCTGATCTCTCTGAACCACATCAGCCTGGAGGGCGTCACCTTCAGCGAGGCGGCAGAGGTCATGCAGAACAGCCCCGAGGAGGTGCAGCTCATTATCTCACAGTCAAAAGGTGCTCCCTGCATGTATTGTTACTGAATGTGTGTAAGAATAATGCAGCTGTGACCCTAGAACTCCTGAACTCCTGCTGCTCTACAGATACACCTGTTACACATCAGTCAAATGTAAGGCAATTAAAAAAGTAACTACATCACACACTTAATTCTGTCATTTTTTATCCCCAGTTTCCCTCAGTCCCATCAGTATGCCGTCTCCTGTGTTGAGGAATCACGAGTCACACACCACATCGATGTCAGACGGACGATCAGGAGACAGCAACCCGGACGACATCGTCTCGGTCATGATGACACCGAAGACTAGCAACAGGCTACATGTGCCCCCAGAAGTACGCGTCAGTGCGCAGGTAGTTTAATGAAACAATCTTTATTTATAATTATTTAAAGGATGTTTAAGACCCCATATAGGTAGCCACATATATATCAACAATGCAAACAGCTATATTGTATTATCAGTCCTACATAAGTCTTTGTCTTTAGTCTGTCAAACATTATTAAGCTACAATTTTAGTCACTACTTTGCTCATTTTGTACTTAGGGACAGCAAATATCTGATCTGTAGCCTATTTAGTACTGCCAATAATCTGGATACATGGATGGCTTAGGGTGTGGGTGTGTATGTAGTTGGAAATTGAATGTTATTACTGCTCGTGTTGGTTTCAGGATGGTTACTCACAGTATCCACCTATAAACAATGTGAGGCCGGAAGAGATCACTGTGACGCTCAGGAAGATATCAGGAAGTCTGGGCCTCAGCATCTCGGTGAGCAACCCACACAAATTAATGCAATCAATCTGAATTCCAGGTAAAATATTCAACTGAAGTTAAAAACTACAAAAATCTAGTGTCCTTTAACAGTCTACACAACGTTTCAGATGCATTTCCACGGTATAAAGAATAAAACTTCAACATATAGTTTTAATCCAAAAACAGTAGCTTTGCAAAACCCTGTATCCGTCTAACTAATATGTTAGTCAAACCTTCATGTAAGAATTTGATTAAAAACATTTAGAATGAGCAGTCAGGGAGGATAATTAGTGCTGCAACTCATCTCCAGCAGTGGGTCAGAAAGTCTGTTTCACCCATCTAATCTGTTTCACCCCATCTCATTAACGTCTGTGGTCTGATGAGATTAGACAGAGAGACAGAAAAGTTGATCCAGGTTTTTTTCTTTCACTGGTTACTGCTGTATTATGAGTTGCTATTCAACCAGTATTCATTTACTTGAATAAAAGTAAAAATATGCCCCAAGTTTTGGATTCAAAGTTGCCCTCAGTGATTCATCTATGAAGCCTTAATACATTATCTAATATTAATAAAGTCATTACTTAGAACTTGTAAACCCTTTATTTAGTAGGCTTGAAAATGGTTCCAAGCAATGTTGAAGCTGGTTCAGGTGGAACCACTTTTTATTCTGTTCGGTAGTTTAATGTATAACAATGCATTATGTTTTACGATATTAATATATATATTTTGTAATGGGCCAAGTGACTAGTAATTTTAGATGCCAGATGAATGTAATGGAGTAAAAAGTACAATATTTGGCTCTGGAATGTAGTGGAATAGAAGTGTTAAGTAGAAGGAAATGGAACCCCCCCCCCCCCCCCCCCCCCCCCCCCCCCCTCCTTGACATTGTCAGTGTTTCACTGATACATTCTAAATGAAAGTTTAATTAAAAATACTTTGTCATTAAATGTTCAGGGAGGCGTCAACACAAACCTTCGTAATGGAGGAATCTACATCAAGAGCCTCGTTGCAGGGGGTGCTGCCGAAAGAGATGGACAACTTCATACAGGTATCACAGCTTAATATCACACGCAGTATTACAATATTGATGACAGCGAGTGGAATGTCTTGTGGGCGTGTATCATGTGTTTTAGTTAGCTTAGTAGTGTTAGTACTAATTACTCATTTATTTTATTCTTTTACAAGCACCCTCTTTCTTTTTTACTTATGATACCATAAAGATTGCTTTCAATTTCGTTGTACATGTACAATGACAATAAAGACTATTCTATTCTATTCTATTCTATTCTATGTGTCCTTGTGGATAAGCTCTATAAGTTTACATAAGGTCTCAGTTATTCCCTGAAGAGACCCTGAGAAACACAACCAACTAACAAGCATTCAGTATGAATTATGCCAACAATATTACAGATTACATTCTGTTGGTCAGTAGGCACATCACATATCACCCTTAACATTGAATCTGCTGAAGCCTAGGTCTAAAGTTCACATACATGCACACAGAACAATTGAATTGAATTACAGCATCCATCCAAAGAGCATAAACACATTTCATGCGTGTCAGAGTGCATCAGCAGAATCAAAGCGGTAATTCATTGTTTTCAACAGCTTCCCCAAAGCCAAAACAGATCCAATAATGTAGATAAACAACGCATTTAAGACTCTGTCACTACAATTCAACACTTATCAAGACTGGAACATTTGATTTGACGTTTTGGATTTTAGCCGAAGCTTCCGCAGCACAAAGATGCTAAAAGGAGAGGAAGAAAATATGAGAGTAAAATGTCATTTATCTGTTTGTCCTATTACAGATGACAGAGTGTTGGAAGTGGATGGGATTAGTTTTCAGGGTTTCACCTACCAGCAGGCTGTGGAGTGTCTGTCAAAAACCGGGGAGGTAAAACACAACTTTGACTGATGATTAGAGACAATAGATGACCTGTTTCTACTAGTGGTGACCTTCTTTGCAACTCCTAACTTGCCAACCACACCCCCTTCTGTTTATTCTTCATTCCATTCTTGTCCTCTACTCACCATGACTCACATTTTTTCTGTGCTTTATTACCCTTTCTTCATTTTCCCCATTTTCCTCTCCTCCAGGTTGTAACCTTGGTGGTTGAGAGGGAAGCGGTGCACCTGCCCAGGGTTTCTCTAAGTGCAGACACTGGCAGTATCAGTCCACCTACCAGCCAACCGAGGTCTAACAGGTCCTCGTCCATTAGTACTCCTCCACAAACAGTCCCTGACCGGCCCACAGACTACAGCTTTTCTACTTACGGTAGGAAACCTCAGATTAGATTCTGACCTTTTGAATCAAGCACACACAATGCATATGATTGTCGCAACAAAAAACAACAACACAAAGCCTAGGTTCTCTTTCTGGGGACATCTCAGAAGTATTTGTGGCTGTGTAAGTATGACAGCATTCTTGAATGAAAATGTTGTCAGTAGATTGGATGCAATTCCTTCAGAGAGAAACAACACCACCACAGTACTGAGGGAAAACCTGCGTGAAAGAACCTGCCGTGTCTAAGCTGTTTTAAGCTGCAGTCAGGCTAGTCTGACTGCATGCATGTGAACTTTCACACACTTCTTCCTTTTCATCCTGATCTTCCTTTGCTTAACCTGACCTCCTTCTTCTTCTTAACCCTCTGGTCTCCTTTATCCCTCTGGTTGGTTCGTCTATATCTGTCATATTCCCTCTCACCTCTCTCTGAAGATCACTTATTTTAACTCAATATAGAGTCAATTTCATCCATGACGATCAATGAGATTTTTTCAAAATGGTGTAATAATTGATTTTTATCTTACCTTTCATTATGTCTACAAAAGGCTGAGGAGAACATGCAAGTAATGATTTCTTTATTTCAAAATTAAGATGATGATTTTTTTTTCTCTTGACATGAAAAGCACTTTATAGTAATGACAAAATGTAGAAGAATCTGGTTTGCTCATATTTTAGATCTGCAAATGCTATAATCAAAAGAAAACCTTTTCAAATCATCCCTTATGGGTAGTCAGCAGCGACTGGACTCTAATATAAACACTGTAAAATGAGGCCAACTGTTTTCTGCTCATAATATTTTCTCATTTTGTGAAATGTGCTTTCTTGCTGTGAGGTAGAAGAGAAGAGTGAAACCACACTCATGTTTTATGGTAAATATGAAGCTACAGCTAGAAGCTAGTTAGCTTAACTTAGCACAAAAAAAAACAGAAACAGGGAAACAGGGAAACAGTGAGTCTGGCTCTGTCCAAAGGAAACAAAATCTACTTACCAGCATTTTTAAAGCTCACTACCTAACATGTAATAACTTATTCATCTTTTCACAAATGTTATAAAAGTTTTTTTTTTTTTAAACAAGTTTAGATTTTAGGGGCTTTGTGGCAGACTGATGAGATATTGTAATTGTTGTTGTAATGTTGACTATAGTGACAAAAATGTACAAAAAAAGAAAAGGTGCATTTAGGTCTTTTACAACTAAATGAAGCAAAGTCTGCAAGCTACTGTATTTCAGGCAGATAACTCAAGTCTGCTGCTACTCTTGTGTAACTCTACTACTCTTCTCATTGTAACATATATAACCAACACACCCTGTTCTATATGTTGGTGTAAACCCATCACTAGTCTGTTCACAGGCCTGGCTTTACCAGTTGCTGGTTTGCTGTTATGATCCAGTACTCTGGGTCGTAACAATTGCACACCTGAAAACTGACCTGTAACTTTTGCAGTCACTTATGCTTCTGTTTATATTGTATTTTAAGAGCCCCACCCCCACCCTAACATCCACCTGTAGACTACGAGTCTCATTTCCTCAGGGATAAAGTTATTGTCACTCCCCAATTCCAGTTGTGTTCTTTTCGTTTTTGTCCTTTTGGGAAGTGATGAGATCAGGTCTAAGTTTGTGTAATTTCTGTATTCACATAATAATACATTGCATTTGATTTGGCTGACTGAGCTGTAAACTGTCACTTTTAGTTTTGTATTTTATGTTTTACTTTTTCAGTCTCGTACGTTTGAAGCTAAGAAAAATAAAACTGCTGCTGTGCCATCTCTTTGCCTCCTCACAAAACTTCCTCTTTCCTTTGTTTGTCCCCATCCACCTCATTTTTTCCATTCTATTCAAATCCCGACCTCCCTACTCCCTCCATCCTTCATCCTTCCATTTCCGAAACCTTCAGACAACACCCAGGAAGTGACTTTGACCAAGAGTGCCAACGGCCTAGGCTTCAGCTTCCTCATGTGTGAGCTGGAGCCGCCCACGCGGGACTTTGGCAGTCTGATACGGATAAAGCAGCTTTTCCCTGGCCAACCAGCCGAGCAGAGCGGCAGAATACAAGAGGGAGACATACTTTTGGCCATCAATGGCCAGTCACTCAAAGACCTGTCTTATCCAGTATGTGCACAATTTAAATTTAAAAGTTTATTACTGACTCATCCATATGTACTTATCTCATGGTAATGCTTGATTTGTTTCATATTCAAATTAGTTAACATGTGAACTTAATTCACTTTGAGAATTTTTTTCTTTTTATTTCATGTTGGTGTATCAGTTTGGAAAAGAGTTGAACTTATATACCCATATATTAAAATGAGTTACATCTGATCAGTGCTGCAACTAACTATTACTTCCATTATTGATTCATATGTTGAATAATTGTTTGGTCTATAAAATGTCATAAAATAGCAAACAATGTCAGTTACTGATTGCCGTCTAAGATGCAATCTAAAATGTCTTGTTTTGTCCTGACCAACAGTCCATGACTCAAACACATTCAGTTTACCGTCAAAGAAACCAGAAAATATCACATTTAAGATGCTGACATGAACATTTTTGTATTTTTTCCTTTAAAAAATGTCTCAAAATTATTAATCTGTGGCTATTGACTAATTGTTACAGCTCTGTACCTGATATTATGGATATGATGTAGTTGTATGCATAAGTATTGCATAACTGATCAGTTATGTATAAAAATATACCATTTCTACCCACATTTGAACTTTTTAGGAGTGGTTTTCTTTGAAGTGATGTTCTAAATTTAGTTTGATAGGTTTTTACACTCTGACAGGAAAATCAGATTATTGAGAAAATGCTGATCTTTTTACTTTTTTGTCATTACTTGCCAGAGAAAGTCAAAATATTTAAAACTCTGGCACAAAATATCAGCCATTTGCAGCTTCATCAGCCCAAAAATACAATGTTATCTGAATAAACCCTTGATCATAGTTGTCTTATCTTTCTGTAGAAGGTGCTGAGGCTGTTCAAGACTTCTCCTCCAGATGTTCAACTGACCCTCTGTCGGCTTGCTCCAGGTACACGCATACTTATTTGCGTATACACGTGTGTACATGTTCACACACATTTCATTAACTCACCTGTTTGTGTTTTCTGTAGGGATCCTTCCTTCCATTGATCAGTTTACTGTCCCATGAGTGAGTTACACAGCGCCAACAGCAGCGGACACTCAGAAGCAACACTGTGCTTCCTGATCAATCAGGGGCTGGTGATGGAGACAGCATGGGCGATTCGAGCGCTCCGATCAACAAACAGGAGCGCTAAGCTGATCTTATCAACAGACTCCAACACTGCAGAAAGGTCAGTGACATTCCTCAGTGTGACATGATGTGACTTGATTTGACACCAGATGTCTTGATAACCAGCCGGTGGGAGTTTTATTCATTGTGTGTTGTCATATCTGATTGTATTTTCACCTTTCGTCATTGAAACAGATGACACAGGCGAGTCTGTTTAATAGTGTTCAGCAGTCCAGAGGGATAAAATGATCTTTGCAGTCACATCAAACACGCAATGAGTCAGTCATGCTGCATAACAAACCATGACACAACATACCACCCTTTCACATCATGCAGCATATTGTGATATAATAATACACAACATGTTGTGACACAACATAATGTAGCACAGTGTGACATGACACATGATGCAACATGGCACAAAACATAAATATTACTAAATGAATCAGATCCTCTGTCATGTTAGTGCTAGTGTGACTAACAGGGACACACACAAGCATCTTGAATATACTCTTAAGGACAATTATGGAAGAGAAGAAGTTCTTTTTATTTGTTATGTCTTCTTTTTTCTCAAACAGAAAATGTTCTGTAGGCTTGAGATTGAATATCAGTCATGTTATATAAGGTTTTCACCAGGAATTGTATCTGTTTTCTTACAGTAGCATACTGAAGGAAGAAATGTAACAGTGGACGGGTTGGAGGCTGAATGTGGGCTTCAGTGTGTGAAACCTTCAAGATTTGTGAAGAGAATGACAGGATGCAAAGGTGAATGACTGGATAATGAAAGAATATGAAACGTACATTAAAATGAAGCATTGTTAAACATGTGTCATACCCACAGTTTTTTAAATATTCTGGATCCATGATATTTCTCGTTTTCTTTGAATTGCGTTTGATTATAAAACTGAATTCATACAGACTTTAGAGTTCATACTCAGCAGGCATTTTTCTCCCATTTCTTCATTTTTTCTACTTTACAGAAATGGATTTTATCTGTTTTATTATTAAATCTAATGATTTTGATGTGCTGCCTTGAGTGGAATGAACCATTTCTTATCTTGAGTTTTTGAAGAGTTCTCTTTAAAGATGTTTTATTATCAGTAAATAAAACCAAGCTTCAGCTGATTTTTATTTCATTTTTTATAGATAAAATTATGCAAATCAATGAGATTGGCTCTTCTATTTGTTAAAAAACAGCATGTCTTGTTGGCTCTTGGTAATGAATCACACAGACTTACTGTATTCATGAGCAGACACAGATTTTTCTTTTCCACATGAGCATCTCAAGGTTTATAACCTTTTACTTTGGAAGATTCTGCCCATAACTTTTATGAGATTCATGATTTCACACTACCTGCTGGTCAAAAGGGAACCCTAAACAACTTTTACTACATTAGCTGTTCATCTGTTAGCCACAAGGTGTCAGCAGTGCTACAAGTAACAAAAACTCCCCCTCTGTGCTACAAACAGTAATCATTAGTGCTGTTTCTCACTCCTCAGCTAACATTATTTCATATGAAAACAACAAGGAAACTAATAATGTGGGTTTTTTTCTCTTCCATAGGAAAAAAGCTTCTTTTTTTGGCACCAACAGACGAAGACTGAACTGAACTGTTTTGTTTTTTGGTGTGAAGTTCATAAAGGACACAAAATACTACATCAAAGCCACCAAGACAGGAATGAAAACTTTTTGTTTTTATTGATGAAAATGTGGATTTCTATATCATTAAAAAGGAATTGAACCAGTACAAAACTTTTCTGTGTATACAATTTAAAGTGTTTGAGTCTCCAGAAATACAGTGAAAACAAACCCTCAGTTTCTCACCAAAATAAATGTCATTAAACTAAGTCTGACCTGAATATGGATGATCCACCCCCAAACACTCATTTAGTATCTGGACAAACTGGTCAGTATACACACACACACACACACACACACACACACACACACACACACACACACACACACACACACACACACACACACACACACACACACACACACACACACACCTCCCTGGGTGAGGAGCCAGTAATGGCCCCTCGTAAATAAGGGTTCCTGTATTTCGCTGAAACCCAGTAGTGCATCTGGATCCCATCAGAGTGTTCCCTTTGCAAATGATCCCAAATGTTTCTAATTATGCCAGTGGAGTCGGCACGAGGCTGTGTGTGTGTGTGTGTGTGTGTGTGTGTGTGTGTGTGTGTGTGTGTGTGTGTGTGTGTGTGTGTGTGTTTTCATGTGCGTGCGTTCACCCTGACGGACACGCACACCCATACACTAGCCTCTGTTTATTCATGCACAGAGTAACAGAGATGGACAGCGTGGTCTTGACCTCTGCAGCCTCTGCTTAGGTCACTGCAAGTGGTGCTGACTGATGAGTGAAAGATGGTGTAGAGATGGATTTTCTCCACCCGTCTTCTCTGCTGACGCCGATGTCTCCAATGCTGTTCTCAAGTGATTTCAAGCCTGGGAGGGTGGCAGATGAGATATTAAGGGTGGCTGAGGTTGCAGAGATGAGTTTTAGAATGTGCAAACATTTTTAAAATTTAAAATGATACAACCACATAGGGAGTCTGCAGTGAGAGCTGATACTATCTGTTAATACTTGATCACACTTGGGTCAATGCAATTTACATATTTTAAGCTGAGCATTGTGTTTAATATGTAAATTATTTGAATAGAAGGGTGTGGATGACCCTGTTCACTGTAGATTTAGCATACAAACTGCAAATGTGATTGTTTGCACTTGGACGGTGTTGTTAAAACTTTGTAAGTACGTGACTGCACACACCAGGGAACATTTCATGAGCTGCCAACAGAATTATGGCAGACTTTTTCTCTGGTACTTCACCATAGATGAATATACTGGACTCAATCCACTGTTGACTGTGCCAAGTGTTGTGTGAGGCTGTAATGAAGAGCAACAAAAAGCATGATTTCTTTTTAAAAACAAGCAACTGAAGTGGAGGGAAGAACAAGGACATAGCAGTGACCTCCAGTTATCAGTCCTCATCTGTTTGTTGGTTCACTGTTGTAGTAAGAAGAGTTGCTTTATCTGGAGAAGGTGTTGCTAACCAATCAGATGTCTACTTAAAGACTTTTAAAGTAATGTAATCACTCAACAAATCTCAACATTTCCATTAATGTACTAAAACAGAGCTCTGGCTAGCTTAGATGATACACTGTCTTCAGACACCTTAAGGCTCATGCTTATTTAATGAATGCATAGTACCTGTTGAAATCATTTCTTAGCATACGTCTTAGTATTTGCCAGTAATCCAGCTTGCACAATTGTTCTAGGCATTAATAATAGATGGACAATATGGAAAGTGAAAGATGTCTCTCTTATTGACAAACCTGCCAGGAATTACCCAACTCAGCAGTTCCACACAGCTCTACGAAGCATTTACACATCTTTCAGATCATTATTTCAGCATTATTGTTTTGGTTGAGTCTCACCACTCTCACCAAAAAAAAAAAAACTTGTTTCACTATCGCAATTTGATCCATTTGGTCTGAAAGCATTTGTCTAGAATAGCTGCACCATTGAAACATTTTATCCCATTCAAGTTACTGGAGGGCTAAACTGGAGGTTGACTGATAATGAAACCCATCTGGGGTCATCACAACCTGTTTGTAGGCAGGTCAGGCAAGTATATCCAGCTGTAGCAACAGCATGAATGTGCAGTATCTACACGACAGACCCATTTTACTACATGTAACACCCACTTGGTTAGATTTAGGCATGAGAAGGGGTATGGTTAAGGTTTGGGGTTGAGGTCAGGTAACATGCCGTTATGGGGAAAACATTAACCCAAGTTCAGGAACATGATTCCAAATAAATGCTAACATTTATGCGTTCCTTCTGGGCGTGTAAATAGGTAGGTGTTTGCTAGCATGTTAGTCATATCAACTCAAGCAGCTGATGATATGCCAGTGTTGTGTTAAAAGCTGGTTCAGCTGCCTCCAAGTGGCTAAAAAACCTGTAATAACACTGTTCTATGGTTAAACCAAACCACTTATTTCTAAATCCAGATCAGCTTTACTTTTTGTTAAAATAAATAAATAAACCGGGGGCAAAAAAGTACTCCCCCTCACAAAGTACTACAGATTGTGACAATTTCCCACCCACAGACTGTTACATGGCCCTGTTTATTGTGCACATTTACAAAGAACAGCATTTATACAGTTGTTTGAAATCCAACCAGTCTGGTTTGGCTTTGTCCCTACCATGACGTAAGCAAGGAGGACGTGACATATGAGAATCTGGCTCCTAAAACCATAAAGGTCGGTGATATTATAGACTGTCTCCAACACATGGATATGGATAAACATCTCTGTACTGGAGTCAAATGCTAGAGCTCTGTGACCCCCCCAAAGTAACATAAAAACACCATCCAGACAAATGGGCACAGTGATACAGTTTGGCAGGCCTCAAAGATCTTTCTCTACATTACAAGGCATTCACAAAGATTCACATTTTCCACTGCAGCCACTGTGACGCACGGTCCTGTCCAGAGGCAGCAATGGATGCTGGGTGATTGCATGCGTTGATGCCACCTCTCACTCAGCTATTTCCCCCAATTAAACTGATTGTGCTAATGTGTAAAGTGGAGTGCCACGATTAAAGGTAAGCCGTGTTGTTCTTGAGAAGGGCCTCAAATCCATCACCATGGCTGCAACGCCAAGCATCCAGCGACACAACTCTGGGCTTGGAAAAAGGCCTCCAGCTCTGTTTGAAACGTGAAGGGGAAATCATCAAATGTGACTTATTACTGGCGAGTGGAAAAGGATATCCTAATTATAATTATACCCTGGCCAAAATGAGTCGATATTTAAAAATGAAAACAATGGTAATTGCACATTTTAAGGGAGCAGTCGGCCAAAGAATTTCACATTTCTGAAAGAGTCAAAAAGGCAGCGGAGATTGAAAAGTTAATTGAGGAGACGTCAATGAAAAGGAAGCAGTCAAAAGAGAAAAATTCAATACGTCGAATAGATGGATAGAGGATGAGGGTGTAAATGAGTTGGCATTCATAAGCGCACACACACATACACTTTAAGTGAGAGAATCAAAGGAAATTGGAGAGTTATATAGCTTGCTCATCATATATCAACATTGTTCAGTGTGGGAGGTCGCCCCAGGGGATGCAGACTAACGCACAAGGGAGAAATTCAACAGCTCTTTCAGCGGAAATCCTCATCATACATCTCCACTGCTTTAGGAAAGCAAAACAACCTGACGAGAGGACCATGGAGCTGTGGTTGTCTCAGTCCATGAGGCGGAAAGGAGAGTGAGAGATTTACTCGTTTTGACGACAGGAATCTGGTACTTCGTGTGTCAAAACTAAGAGAAAAGAGATCAGTATTTAAACATTATTATATGGTTAGTTTAGCGTATGTTTACTTCTCAGTGGCACAACATCACCATAATGTGTCTGCTAAAGGCTGATAGGGTTACTGATTCATGTAAAAGGTTCAGTAATTACTTCCATTGATGACATTTACAGCTTTCCTGCTTTCTTTGGGAAACATTTTAAGGTATTGACAGTAATCACTTATCTAGGGAAAGGTGACCGTAATGTGTCTCATGCATATGCTCCTTCTTATCAAGACCCTTCTTCACACGTAACACCCATTTACATCTGAAAGCCACATACTACAGCAACACTCTTCAGCTGTTGGCTCCTGAGTAACCTCCAAATTAAAGCTAAAGTGCCATGACTGAGGACATGTCATGAATGCAAGGCACTCTTCTCTCTGGCAAACTACAAAATTCTCATCTTGATTGCAAACATTAAAAGTTATTCAACTGAATATGTTGGCCACAAATGTATTTATCATCATGTGTACCATTCCTGTGGTAGCCTGTTTCCATTGACTTCTGTTGAGAATTTGCTGGTTATTGGTTGTTTAGCAATTGAACTATTTGACAAGTTACACTCTATCCTAATTGAATTTGACGAAGTAAGAGTTGACAAAATATGTTTCATTGCTTTGTTTGCTATTGGAATGTCCCAACTGGCGCAAACGACACAACGCAACGTGATGCAGCGTAATGCGGCAAATTTTCAGCTGAACTTTTGTCAGAAGCACTGTTTCAATCTACTTCCTGTCGCTCACATTGAGAGCGCGTCATGGATGAGGAACAGCTGATTTATTCAGTTTAAATGAGGAGTTGTCTCCATTTCTTCTCACTTTCCTACAAAAACCTAAATAAGGCAACAGCTGCCCGGAGGGAAATCACCAGGGAGCTGGAAGTTAGCAAGTCCTCACCATTTTTTACTTGAGTGGTTTCTTGTGTGCACAGCTCATAGATACGTGAACAGAAGTGGATATTTAATGGTTTCAGTGTGGACAAAAAGCATCTGATGTTAAAGTCAGATGCTCACTTGCTGTTAGGACACAGTGTTAAGGAGCAAATCTGCTAGATTAAAAAAAAACTTGGAATTTATTCCACCACTGTGGTTCAAGAATCCTTGACACATGTTTGTGTGGTTCTTTGATAATGAGCCTCCAAGTGAGTAAGCGATTTTATTACAGCACAGACTGGAGATACATCTAATAGGCCAACATCAGCATCTTATGCTCTCAGGGAGCCAGTGTGCAGGACAATGTTTGGACAGGTTTAAGACAACATAGGCTGCTGCTTTATTGATGAGTTGGAGGGGGACTGCATGCATAACAATGCCAAATATAAGCTAAGATTATCAGGGGATCCTAAATGACCACACCAATGTTTCATGAAGTCCTGGAGGATAAAACCATAACATCAACTGTACAGTCTTTTGAATGATGGGATAAAGAGCACCTCTTGGCTTGATTGAGCTTCAAAAGGTCATTCTGTCTGTCAAGAGGCAATAACCTGCCAGGCATACCGGCAGTCCAGATGTGATCCAGAGGGAGGAAGAGAAAATTTGAGAATGGTTAGGACATTAGAATTATGAAAAGTTATGTGAAGGAGTTTCAATAAATAATATGTTCTAAGCTAGTTTGCGTGCCCGTTGACCAGCCGGTATGGTAAATGTCACATTCATGTATAAAAGAAAAGAAAAAAACAAAATTTTAGTCCAACAAACTATGTTATTTAAGAAAAAGATTGAGTGGTGTGCTCGAGGACTGTCTTAACATATAAAAACAACAACTTTTGGATAAGGTCAAAAAGATTTCATTCAAAAACATGGCTTTTAAAAAACACCCAGTTTAAAAGTCTTCATCAGGGTTCAAATGGTGAACAAACCTCAAGGAAATAAACTTGGTAGTGGGTGTCTCCCAATCCTGATTCATGAGTGAATGCAGGTGGGTGAGTAGCAATTGATTACGATGAGAAGTCATGTTTAAGATGGCAAGTATCCCCAAATACTCAAAAGGCATTCTGCACAGTGAGAAAAAATGATCAAACCAACATCAACCAAACTACATTATACCACCACTCTTACAAAAATATTCAACCAATTTTATGGAAATTACCAAAAACATTAAAATCGCATGCATCATATCCACACATTTCTAAACAATATTCAGTTTCATGGATTAAATGCTTCTATACAGAAATTGATTCCTGTGTGTGTGGCCCTCTGTCTTATAGTGTTTGAGAATTACTGTTTTTTTAGGTTTGAATGCCAATCTCATTTAGACCAGGATATACCATTGCTTTAACTATGATATGTGATCCCACTCACTCATAAACCATTAAGCTTTTTATAATGAAGATGTAAAGTAATACTTCAATATTTGTGAATTCATCCTCCGACTTCCAAAAAACCCCCATTTTATACACGTATATGGTTCAGGTCTTTCAATAAAGACAGCGATTATCCTCACCTTCCTTCAGACCCTTTTGGTTTGCTCATTCCACCGTTAGCTTGAGTCGCTCTTGGCAGGACTGCGCAAATGGTCAGTACTCGAGTTCTTTTGATACCTTAAACCAGATTTTTCAGCTCTCACTCAGCACCTTTTCCTGAAGAAAACCATCTGTTCAAAGGATCAAACAACCAAAAGGAAAGAGGCTCAGTCTCCCAGCAGTAGAGGTTAGTCCAGGGCCCGATGTTCTGTATAGTTCAAGGCCAAGAATTTTGGTTATGGACTTAATGTGGGAGGAACAGTACGTGTAACAGAGGAGTGATGGGACTTCAATTTGCAAGAATCTTTTTACAGTGATGATAAGACCAGAAAGATGAGGTATTGTGCGACAAATTAACTCATTTTTCCAACAGTCTTAATGAGGCTTACATAAAGGGAAGGAGCTTAATATTACCAAAGACATCTCACAGGCATCCTGCTATTATCTTACATTGGAATAGTTTAATTTCAAAACACTATTTATTTAGTAAAGTTTCTAAAAATAGTAAATGCCATGTGATGACTTCTTATTTGAATACAACCCTACAATTATATTGTAGCTGCTCTAATCAGAAATCATAATAACAATGAATGACATGATTTGTAATGTGAAAAGTGTCAGTCATAGTGAAAATCCCACCGATCATTATTACACAAACCTACAGTTCCCCTCAACCCTATGATACATTGTGGTATCTTTTAGCTTATTGTTTTGGTTTTAAGGCCAGCAAATTTACTGTTTTGGTTCACTCTCACGACATTCATTTCCAGCTGCAGTAGGCAGCTGTTTTCAACAAGAAAGCTGATCAACAGCACCAAATGAAAAGATAGTGACCAGCTGGTGAACATAGTGGATGCAACTGTTTGCTGACACACTTACCACAACAACTTTATTGGGTAATAATATGCAGTGTCGTGTTTACAGCTTGTTCCGCTGACCTTAAGTGGTTAATAAAATCAGTTAAACTTTCCTTTAACCATCTAGGGTTAGGTATTTGTTGACTTTTTGATTCTCAATACTACTGATAATACAATACTTGTTTTTTTTCATGTCAAAACGAAACTTTTTCAATATCTTATGGTCATGAGACTAGACATGAGATGTGAATCTTATATGCAGATGATGTAAGACAAATCTACAGAACATTTAATTTATTAAATAAAAACACACACATCCCAGCCTCCAATATCAAGCACGGTCCTTGGTAAAATATTTTAGTCAAATGTGAGATGATGGGTTGTTTCTCCGCAGGAGTTCAGGAATCTCCGGATGGGTTAATGGGCCAAACATACTATGTTTTTGAATGAAACACGCTCCATTGCAACTTAATGGTGTGAATCCTGATGAAGAGCACCACCCAGATTTGCATGAGAAAATGAGCAAAAGAAAATAAATCAGATCGTGGTTGTTGTTTTACAGTAGGAGGTGGCATTTGAAGCTATTCTGCGCAGTTTAGAATCCATATAAAGGAGGCAGAACGTTCTGCAGAGAGAATGTCTATCATTGTCCATGTTCATGTTCAGACTGTTTGAAAAGCTGCAGACAGAGCCGAGTTTGACCTCTGCATGCAGCTGAGCTGTATGAAGAAAATGGATTTTTTTGTGCAATGCAAAAGCCATTGTAAATGATGGGTTTTATAGTGCAGGAGTGGGGTTACATCCTATGTGAAAGTCCCTATGGAGATATAAGTGCATTCTGAATGCAATAATCATTCTTGTCATTTGCGTGGAAGGAGCATCAACCACATGAACGCATGTGGTCAGACTGTACTATTCTCATATGTACTGTAAAGCCCACCCATCTGCAGTCACAGCCTGGATCATCCAGAGTTGTCTCTTCTCTCTCTATGCACCCAGCTACCTTCCTGTCCAGGATAAACAGACAGATTTTGGACCCTCCACCTCGCTGCAGCAGTTAACATCAGCCTCCATGAAACACAGCGAGACCGCATCAGCCCCAGACAAGTTTTACAAGCCCTCCGCTCTATGTCCGGCTCTCGTTCAGCCCGCCCCTTTTCCCCCTAAAGGCTCCATTCCCCCTCTCAAACCACTCCCATAGGCCCCATTAGCTCTCACAGGTTGGAGTTTTACTTAAAGAAAATGTTCTCTTCAGCAGAGCTGCCCCAGAGGCAGAAATCATCTCAATGGGTGGAAGCCAAAGATCAGTTAAGTTAGAAAACGTGAAATCTTAACCAAGAAAGGAACTCAGGTCTTGTGGTGACCACATCATAAATTAGAGTCATCTTCCTCTGATTTATATTTAAGCTGCTAAAAAGCTCTATATTTCTGGCTCCATTTAGCTGTTTAGTCTACAGTTTCTCTTCCTGTCTCGTCTAAAACAGAAGTAACTTGAAATGACATTCAGATACAGCAGCTTAAGGGGGTTTTGAGCAGGATGCAGTGTTTAATCTTAAAGATCAATGGTAAAAGTCAGGTTTTGTTGTCACTCATATTAATCGTTGCCTTTATGATCAAAGAGCAAGAGCTTCTTTCTAAAGCACACACCTTTATAGGTGCAGTGTGTAGAATTTAGTGGTATCTAGCGAGGTATAAATAAGAATCGTGTTTTCCTTGCCTTAGAATGAGCCCTTTATATTTACAAAGGGAGCAGGTCCTCTTCCTGAGCCCGCCATGTTGCATCACCAATAGCCCACAATTGACAAACCAAACACCGGCTCTAGAGAGGGCCTTTCACGTTTTTTGCAAGTTTTGCGGCCATGGTAGGTTCTCCTTCATGCTTGGAAGGGCAGGGGTACTCAATAGGTTGCAATCTGCAACCTCACCACTAGATGCCACTAAATCTTATACACTGGTCCTTTAATGGTCATGTAGTGACAAATCTAACCTGTAATGCAGCAATACAACAATGTGACAGTGGCACGAGTCTTCCTGTATACGAAAACTGTCACTCTTTCTTCAAGTTCAGATTTAATAACACAAAACAATTTTAAGATGGTTGAGATGGTTTGCAATACAAACAGCATGCTAATGTTACTCTGTATCTGCAGGGTGTGTTAATAGGTAGCTGTTTGCTATTATCAATTTTCCATTTGCTAATATAGCAGTGTTGTGTTTACAGCTTATTTTTAACCAATCAACCAATAATCAATTAATGCTGCTTTAACATGGATGGATGTTTAAACAGATACTAACCAGGAAGGTACTTTTTTCAGTTTTTGCATTCTTAAATTTTGAACAATGTATGGTAGAATACTCATCTGCCAGTCATTACTGTAATTTCTGATCCATTCTTCTATATCTTTAAGTTATTTTTGTGACTCTGATGTTGATGGCTCTAATGTCATTAATAGTCCCTCTCTTTTCATGCAATAAAAGTAATTGATACTCTTTTTAAACACAATGTAAACAGGATTTATCTCTTTACATACCTTGGCGCTTACTATATCACCTCTGTGTATATTGTTCTTCTTAAATGTCCTCATGATTAGCTCAGGGAGGTTGAGATCACTCTCTCCTTACTGTTTTATTCATTAATGGAAGTGGGACTGATAACATATAATAGAATACTGTACAGCTTTCAGTCAGTAGTAAAATGTTGGCTAGCTTGCACTGCGGTTTGATGCGGTTTCAGCCATAAATCGTTCGCCCACTGAGGGTCAGTAAGATCCTTTCTGCCACTAAAGCAGCTCTGCTCAAAACATATGTTTGCAAACTGTAAAAGTCCAAAGTGCTTCCCACTTCCTCTTAAAACGGATGGACATCCACATTCCTTAGGAGCATATGTGTGATTCAAACCTGCAATGATGTGTAATAGAGAGTATGAACAAGGGTCCAATAATTTCCAATAGTAGGATATGGAAATGTAATATGTGGGATATGTTTCAATGCAAGTTCTAAAAGCGTGTCAAGTGTTCAAGGCCAAATTAAAGATGCTGATAGTATTTCTGGTCCGGTTTGAGACTTGAAACAGAGTGGAGCGGTCTGCAGAAGGAATGTACCATGCTCTCACTGCTCTTTTATTTGACGTTAAGATAATGGCAGTGAATGAAAGGAATTCAAGTATCCCCACAACACATTTCTTTCTCTCTTTTGTCTCCCTTCTGTTTCCTCTGGTTTATTTCTATTTTACTTCACCCCTTACTCTTCCTCTTCATCTATCTTTCCCTCCCATCTTTTCCTTAATGCGTCCCCGAGGATGAGCAGGTAAAACCAGAGCCATAAATCTCGGCTCTGTATCTGTCCGTCACATCTCATAAAAGTCTTATTCTTCCCAGTTAAAACTCAAGCTTCTTTCCCTGTAAATGTTTTTTTTTGTGGTGGCAAGGATCCCTGTAAATAATTTGTTGCCATGTATTTTACAAATCTTCCTCCCGGTGCAGTGTCCATCTTGTTTCAATCACAGCTTGGAGTGGATGATTTGATGCACAGCATGCACAGATTGTTACAAGGTGGACTGGGGCTCGAATCAGGGATGGATGTACGCATGCAAGCATAGAAGAAGAATTTGTGTGCATAATGCATCTTGACCAATGGGTCAAATTGTCTCCACCTGTTATTTTGTTTCCATAGGCATTCCTGTTACTTTTCCTTTTGGCAAATTTAAAGGCTACAGAGGATCTTTTCAGCATGTTGTGAATCATTTTTGACTCTTGACCTTATAAATTCAACCTTGGAAGAGAATCTGGATGGAAGAATATGGAGTCTGCTCTATAAAATCCTGCTGAAAGATCAGTGAAGTGGTATGCCTGTAATATACTGTATGTTGGCGGAAATGTGAGTCTACAGGCTGCCATTAGTTCAGAGGACACTATTTTCTTGGAGATTTGGAAAAAAAGCTGATGTGATGGTTGCTGGTTTGAATCCAAGACTCATTTGGAAAAGTGTAGGTGACAGTGGTTAATTAAATGCAACCTCTTACAACAACTCTAGCTTGTGTTTTGCATGACAAACTATCACTTCTGTATACTTGGATTTGTTGCAGTGCTTTGATGTAGCAGGAGAGATTTTCATTATGTTGGAATGAAGCGACTGTAAGATATTGGCCAGTAAAAATATACAGGACACTTGTGAGCTGAATGCTCTATCATCTGGTATTTGTTCATGTATCTTCCAAGTTTTCAACAGTTGTTGAATTTTTTGATCCAGAAAAGCTAATTCACATGTGGATGAGTCAAATGCTTCCTGTGAACACAGATATGTTTTGATGTATTTTAATCATAGTTCAAGCCGAACCAGAAGATGGCAGTGCAGAGCTTCTATTGGTGTCATTATCACAGTCTGTCATTCTCCAACATGTCCCGCAGCTCAAACTGTGGTCATCAGCCTGGAGGTCGGAACCAAGTAGAAGATTATGAAACACAGAGTATATTATACCCCCTGATTGGGTTTGGAGGCTCATATAATTGCAGCCTGCTTTGCCCTGACAAAAATATATTTGTTGGCTCTGTAGTCATATCCAGAATAATTCTTTAAAAGATTCTCTCCAACTGGGCAGAAGTAAAATTACATATTTCCAAACAGTTCTTTCTTTGGAGGGTGAAGAGAACAACTGTAGCCAGAGCACAAAATTAGCAGCAGCCACCAACCAAATGCTGCTAAAATATGTAAGTCTCTGGTAGATTTGCTTCACTCACCAGCCAAGAAAAACAACAGTAATATATTCAGTATCAACATTGATTGAATGGTAAAATCTGACCATTCATTAGCCATTTGGCCATGGGACAAAATGTTAATTTGTTATCCTTGTTGTAGTCCTGCAGCCACGTTGACTTCTACAGTAGCTACATCTCAACCAGGACAGAGGCATTTTAAGTTGCCAGTGTCTTCAATTTGTTATCTGTTAACTTAAGCACACTTTCTACATCTTGTGTGTATGTGTGCCCATCATTAAAGATAAATGCAAAACCCATCAGTCTGACTCTGTCTGTGTTTGCTTGGCTATTACCGGAGCAGACAGACCATCAGATTACTAAACTTTGTTCTATTAGTGTGCGTGTGTCTATGTGAGAGTGGATGTGCATGTGTAATTGTATATGTGTGCCTGAGTGTTTGCTGTTATTAGAGGTCTGTGCTCTGCTTGTAATTGAGTATCCACAGACTGAACTAGAGATGAATAATTTATCCTGGTTCACTGGCTGGAATAATACCACATCCCTTTACAAGAAAACTTCAATCATAGAAAGAGGAAATTGTATAAACTTCCATAACTTTTGTTGATTTCATGGTGCATTATTGTTTTCTTTTTTTTTAAATTCTGGTAAATGGTACCCTGTATGGTAATTTTACAAATGCACCTTTCTAGTCAAACAAAGGTTTCAGATTGAAGTACAATGGACTTTTTGCTTGTACATACACTTATCAGGCATAGTTCTATCTTTATGGTTTTTTAGAGCTACAGTGAAGAATCTGATGCCCTAATTTCTTTACCCAAATGTATATTTCCCGTCTTCAGGAACTAAATTGGCCACCAAATGCAGGCTTCAAAAATCTCCAAACCCTTTTCCATTACATTAGAATCTGACACCTAAATAACGTGATGCTTATGTTAACTTGTGTGTTACAACCACATCTGCTTCACCACTGTACTTGTGTGGTAAAACTACCTGTTTGGTCATCAGCTGATATACAGATGTGGGACAAATGAAAGGAAAACCTGTATAGGTCTCAATGTTTGACCCTAGAGTGTGGGGATCTGATGGCTCTGTTACACTGTTGGGGGCATTTTGCTGGCATGGTTTGGGTCCACTTGTTCCCTTAGAGAGAAGTTGTCCTGAGTGATCACCTTTAACCTGTGATGAAACATTTATTCCTGATGGCAGTGGTCTCTTCCAGGATGACAATCCCATCCAAAGATCATGAGGGGTCACTGATGGTTTGCTATGAGCTTCACAGTCACCAAATCTTAAACCAAATGAACACCTATGGGAGACGTGTTAGCACTCTTTCATCCATCCAGTTGAGTTCGAAGACTGTAGAAATCAATGTTAAGGACCACTGAAGCTGTTCTGGCAGCACATTGTGACCCAACACCTAACTAAGACACTTATATTGGTTTTTCCTTTAATTTGTCACATATCTGTAGATTCAACATCATATCTACCAGCTCATGCTTGCACCTCATTTAAACAGTTTTCCCTACCCCTTTCTTTATGTAACATGCAGCAAAGCCAACAGGAGAGCAGACTGTGGATCAATGACTCTCTCTACTGAGGTTTAGCTCAGTCTATCTGTGGCTATAGAGCAGTTTCCAGCAGTGTCAAATTCTTCCAATATCAACACATATAAAGTCAGGAGTCATGACAGAGCGGTAACAGGACCTGAGCATCAATTCTGCTTTTTGCAGGGGAGCGCAGCGCTCTTCCGAACCCTCACAGTGAAGACCAGCAGTGTGGGGTTGTGATCGCACTCGGTTTCAGTTCCTCAAAACTGTGAGCGGCAGTAAAAAGTTATATTTCCATTACAACCCCTGTGTGTGTAGACAGGTGTATATGTGTAAGTGTGTCTGTTTGGTTTAAGTGTTGAGTGTGTGTCTTTGTGAACAGGTGTAAAGTGGCTTAGAGTGTGTGTGTGTGTGTGTGTGTGTGTGTGTGTGTGTGTGTGTGTGTGTGTCTGTGTGTGTGTGTGTGTGTGTGTGTGTGTGTGTGTGTGTGTGTGTGTGTGTGTGTGTGTGTTTGTGTGTGACATTGGCTACTCCATCTGCCATTACCTCACTGTAATAATAACACCATTATTCTCACTAACTAAGATTCCATCCTCAACTTTGACGACAGTTGAAGCTTCTCCAGTGTGTGCGTCTGTGTGTGTGTGATGTTTCCCTGCCAAAGACAAATGCCTCAGGACACACAGCTGAGCCGGCTGGTTGGGGCTAATGTTTCACTGCAGAAAATGTGTCATCTTTTCTCACCGTGATGGATATTATATCCATGCCTCTTCCAGGTGCCCAAGCTCTGCTGAAGTGTGTGTGTGTTTCCTGCCTTACTGTATCCTCACCATAATTTCATTAATCACAATCCTTTGATGTTATCTTTCCTGTCAAAAGAGAAAAGATGACAGAGAGATTTGTTTTCATAAAGACACTTGTTTGATTTCCGGCAGCGTCTTTCCTCTCCTAAATCATCAAATGAGATAGAAAACATGATCTGTTTTCACCACCATTCATAAGTTTTGTTGGCACTAGTTGGACAGCTTAGCCTGTATTGTCTTTAGATATGGACTATATCGTATAGACTGTGCATGTGGTTTTCCTGGCTTGGTAAACGTGCAGGAGGGAGAGGAGGAGAAACATTGAATCGACATTACCAGATGCATTTGTTTTTACGTTGTTGAAGGATATCAGTGTCAGCGAGGGTTACAGCCCATTTACTGAACTTCTGCTTTTCTAGCTTAGCTTCTCATATTTTGTATTGTAGACTGTATTTAATTAGATGTTTGCTTTTTCGATTAGTTTTCATTATTTTTAAATGGAAAAATTACTGACCTAAGAAGAAAAAGTCGCCCTGGCTAACAAAGATGCTCCAAAAAAAAGCATGAGAAATGAAAAATCATTATGATGCTAGTTCAAAAAAATCCCTGGCTTAAACGTACTCCGATTCTAAACGTCAACTTCTTTCTCTAAATATTAAGTCAACCATTCTTTTCAGTGAGTCATTAGGGTGTCAATTGCTGAATATGGTCATGTCATATGACATCTACTGTCAGGACTTATAATAGCCTTGATATCTGCTGTGTAGGTGTTGATTGACAGCTGTAATTGACAATGAACTCGCCTGCTTCTCTCTGAGACTCTAAGATTCCGACTATTTTCACAATATTTTGCTGAGTTTAATGTTACTGATTAAGATACCTGCCATGTTAGCACATTTTAGCTAATGTTGCTAACAATATTTTTAAGCAAACTCCAACTCCAAGCAACTCCGTGCAT
The DNA here is from genome assembly GCF_963691925.1 of Scomber scombrus. NCBI lineage: Eukaryota > Metazoa > Chordata > Actinopteri > Scombriformes > Scombridae > Scomber > Scomber scombrus. The sequence continues at coordinate 7,782,835 of NC_084990.1, forward strand.
CAAACTGGCTCAAATGTAAACTATTGGGTGATGTCACACGTGGCTACGTCCATTTTTATAGTCTACGGTTGTGCCTGAGGGGTAATGACATAGCTTTGGAAGCTATTCACGCAGTAGCCAAGGATACACTGTAGGTTGACTATGCTATAAATGACTTGCGCCTCCTCAAAAATGTAGTTACACATCAGGGCTACAGCAACAATGAAGATACCATATGGAAACCGCAAGAACTGTGATTGGTCTGGTTGGGCTGCTTTTGTTTTCTCTACAACTGTCTCCTTTTCAATAACACACATCTAACAAAGCTATTTCCACTGCAACCTGCTTACTGCCATTGGTGTTCTCTATCACAGTCAATGAAAGAGCGAAATTATGATGATTACACAACGGTTGACTCCTATCCAGTGATGCTACAAGCTGAAATATACATTATTTGGATGTAACTTTGGTTCTACAAGCATGTGCATACCTCACTGTTGCTGTATCTCACAAGTAAGCCATGGGGAATATAACTAAAGCATGATAAGACTTGTCACCAAGGTGCAATTGATGGGTGAAATCCAATGCTGAACTATAAATCACACCTGTGCTGTAGGTATACACCAGGACATTCGTTAACCCCTTGCGACCACTATAAAACCGGCTTCAGCCTTTTTGTCCAGTGATCAGAAGAACATCTCCCATGGACTATCTGAGCGCCAGTTTTCTAAAGAGGTCCCCACCGCCTCGTGCTAATAACCGTTTTGTAATGACTTAATAACATTTGCAGGTTTATTTTAAAGAAGAAAATCACACTTTTGGCACGTGGATGTGCCAAATTCCATAAACGGACATGTTTTTTAGGGCTTATTTCCTGCATAGCTTCTGTTTCCTTCCTGTGGGCATGAAGTGATTGGCAGGAAGCAGAGCGTAACTTCATGCAGCACTGATATGAAAACACAACTCAGCACAGTGAAGTGAAGACAAACAAGCTCTCTTCATGGTTATTTGATGGATAATCTTACTCTGCAGTTATTTTTCATAGCTGACAAGAATGAACGGCAGCAAATGGCTTTTCTTAAGGAGGAAAGCAAACTGTTATGTCCCACAATGCTGACTGTGAGCAGAAAAAACAAAGAAATAATATTGGGATTAGGTATAAATGTATCATTCTTCTCAAATGGCTTCACCCACAAATATGAGGCTTTTCCCGGTCGTATTTTGGGGTGTGTCTTCCTCTCAATATTTATGGTCAGCATTGTTGTGTATCTGGCTGAACTCTGGTGGTTTTTGATTCATGTTTTTCATCGCTTGGATTGGGCCCGACCTTGAGCCGTGGGTTTGGACACATCCGATGAACACGCACACACACATAGAAAAACGCACATATCCTCACACATTCCTAGAAAACGTCCACAATCACAGACGCTCCTCAGGTCCAGTGGGAAGCAAAAAGGCAGATTCCTGTAAAAGGTTTGAACTTATTGACTGGGAAGACACAAACTTCCAATAGGCGTTTATTCATTTCCCCGCTTCGGAAACAAAGTGGTGGTTAGTGAGAGTGCTGGGCCAGATTCCCAGACAAAAGACTGACTGACCCGGATCATTTCCAGTAGAGATGTTTGAGTAAAAGTCATCTGTCGGCCAGAATTGGGCCTTATCAGGATCTAGAAAAACATCGGCTGTGCCGTTCGTGGTTTGGACAACACTGAACGAAGCCAAGCGTTATCCACATCCATTCTTGGGTTGGTGTATCTAATCATGCTAAATAGTGTTTATATGTTCAGCGTGGAACTGATTTAAATGCATATTTTCTCTAAGTCCCTGGCTGCAATAGTGGTAGCTTTTGTTGAAATCCTAGTTCAAATTCAAGTTTATTTATTTCCACGGGCTGTCATCATAAGCCTGTCTCGAATCAAACAATCAATTACAGGAACAAAATGCAGTTGTACAGTATGAAAAAAACAAGTCAGTATGGAAGATATAACAAGCCCCCCAAATCTAGAAAAGCCAGCTGAGGCTACCTGGCACCACCAACCCACGGACCCTTAAATGTGTTTAAGGAAAAACCACCATGAAAACCTTCATACATTTATTTATCCTGCATCTTTCAGGACTAAATACAGTCTCCTACAAACCTCTCTGCCAGAAACCTTGGTGGTATGTAGTAATTACAGTGGTCTTATACGATTTTAATCAGTGCAAATCGGCCTTATTTACTATTTGTTGAGTAAAATTTTGTTGAATACAGATGTCCCCTGTTAAAAATAATCCCACACAAATGAAAAACACAACTTCTTATTTAGTTTTTTCCTTTCAGACTACAGTCCCTGCCTTTTTCATGTCTTCGGAAGAGATAAAATGGTTATACAGAGAGACATGTTTAGAGTGTATTCTCAGTGCCAATGTGCTAAATGACAGACTGTGGCATGAGTGTTCTCAGTCAAGTTTACTATCTTGTGTAAAGACCTTTCACAGAATTCAAAATGCCAAAGTTGGGGTTTACTTTCAGTCTGAGAGGATGGTGGAAAATAACAGCTTCACCAACTACAATGATGTAATGCAATATAATACAATCAGAGTAATAAAATTTTTTGTGAGGCTTATTCATAATGATGCTCTGTCATCTTTGCTGTAGTTTGAAAGTTATAAATTGCAGCTTTATTTATCATTTGAATTACATCCACATTGGACGGTTCCAAACCTCACTATTAATATCCAATGTCAACATTAAAAGCCAGTTCAGGAAGTGGTATGCTCTTTATGAAGCAAGGAAAGTAGGGCTGTGGGGGCCGGGTGGTAAATGGTTGTGTATTGGGTCTGAAATTGATGCAAGAGGCCTGTGTTCCTGTCCCCTCACACACCAGCAATTAATGCTTGCTTTTCATTCACCATAACCATGATCTTTCCCCCTAACCTTTACCAAATGTTTGGTTACCTAACCCTAAATACATGACCATATTTTATTTGCCATATTCACAATCTTTCCTCAACTGAACCGTAATCGCAAAAGTCAGAATTTTGAAAACACTGACAATGGACAAAGAAAAGTAAGTCTATAGCCATGCTAGTGAATTTCTGAGGCTGTAAATGCTCACATCAGCCAACTAACATGCTCTCAAACATCTGCTAATTAGCACTAGATTGCATTGTTTGGGAACCATGAATGAGTGTACCCAATTTTGTGCCAATCCATCAAGTATATGATATACAGTATATACAGCTTTGGCCTACAGTTAGAGCTAAAGTCATTAGAGGTTGTTCTCTTGGGACTTTGTTGTAAATTTCATGGCAATCCATCTGGTAATTATCGAAATATTTAAATGTAAATGACAATTTCAACCTCATGGTGGCCTTAGAGGAAAAGTCAGGGGACCACCAAAGTCAGTAGGCTTAATCCTATAAGCCTGAATTAGACTGACCTGAATGACGGTACAAAATTTCATACCAAATCATACAATAGTTGCTGAGATATCTCAGTCTAGTCGAACCAACCTTACCATCCCAAAAGCTGTGCTACCAACATGGCTAAAAGTCTCGTATTTGAATATCATTTGTGGTTTTGCTGAATCATCCAACATAAACATTCTTGTGTGAAAGATATATAGACTAAACTCATCTTTTTGCATCTTCTCTAGACCTTCTAGGCTCATTAACTTTACTAGACGTTATGCTGTACTTCTGTCCCTCAAGTAAACATGTTGATGGAGGGAATGTGTATAAAGGTTCAGGTTCAGTTGTGTGGGAGGTGCTGCAGAAACTCATCTGACTCACTAGTTATTCAAATTAGGGTCAGTTTTCCCCACAGAGAACATGATCTAAGGTCCTCCTCCTTAATGCATAAGTTTGCATTATTAACATTCTTCTGACTTGAAGATAGAAGTGTCAAAGCAGGATAGATGCATGAAGGCGGATTTACACAATGGCTGCTACTGTGTGTCAAACTGCGTGTTTGTGTGCTGTTTGTGTTTTCAGGACAGGACCATTAACTGGCTCCTTACAGAGAAGCTCAGCAGGGTTCAAATGTGTTTTGTCTTACTGTTGATTCAAGCTGTGTTACTCTGAGGCCCCACAATCATCATGGGTGGCCACATTGGGCCCTTGGCACAGCACACAAACACGCATGCACACATAAATGCTAACCATATTTACAGTGCAACCTCTCTCTCTCTCAAACACACACTCACATCCAAAGAGAAAAGTGTATGCATTAATAATTACTCTCGAATGCACACGCACGCACACACACTGTATACTGACATACACCCATGCAATTAACATTCTCTCACTTCTTTAAGTACACACATGCACTGCACTGTTACTCTGCAAGAACAAACGTGTCACAAGTAAATGCATAAAAACAAGACAGAAAAATAACCTGAACGCATGTTTATATAACCTCTGCACAAATTCACAGACACACTTAGACAAAAATGCGCTCAAACACCCCCCTGCTGGGCTGTAAAAAATAAACTGCTCAAAATATGGCATTTGTTTTCTGATTAAACACCCACATTCCAGCAAACTGTGTTTGGCTGGCCTGGCAACAGCCGTCATATTGACAGTCGGATGTGCGGTTTGTTTCGGGTGATCTCTCATGAAGGGAAGCTTTATGGCACAGCCAGCTCCATATAATCAGCTTTAAATGCCCCAATGCTAACGAGAGCGACGGCACCCTCCCTCCTTCCTCACCAGCCAGCTGGCCCCAGGAGTCAGGAAAGACACAGACAACAGCTACAGAGGCCACTAAGGACTGAGGAATGTCAGGGGGTTCAAAAATCCCCAAAAGTCAAATTTATTGATGTAAATCTGAGGTAAATTTTTAGTTCAATCCATTGCCATTTGTCTGGAAAAGGTTAAGCTGAATGATGATTTGGTCCTGCATGCTACGTTTTTACAGCTATGCAGATGGGATGGGATAGTAAAATTAGCAGCCAAAATATTTGAGGTTACTTTAGGTTTACCAGAAAAATCAACCATCTGAATTTACAGGCTGACAGTGATGGACCATTAATTTCAGGAAATGTTCATACTGCTGTAATAAATCTTTTGCCTATTTCCATACAAGTACAAATGGGAACCAAAAAAATGTGACCCAAAAGATTTTAGGTTTGAGTGTTTGCCTGATTATAATTATATCTCATCTTTGCATGGTATTCAATTTTTTCAGCTTTGTGCCTTTGGTCAGACTAGCTGCCACACCTCCAAGCCCAAGCAAACACTCACGACGAGTCTCTCCTGATCACACTAAGCCAAATTAATGTCAACACTTTGTAAACTTATGTTAAGACAGCTGACGACTAAATTGCTGAGGTTTTGTTCAAATATTAATCCCTTAATACAGAAGTAATACTGAAAAATTAATTACATTACTGTAACGTTTCATTAAGTAGTAAATACATTTCTGACCAACAATATAATGTGCAGGATGAGTTGCTGAAAGCCAATAAAATGACTGCATTCATAAGTATGACTCATCTTGCAAAGACCCGTGATGCGCGGAAAAGTAATTTCAGATATAAACAGAGAATACAATCATATGAAATCTGATGTGGTCCTTCACTAATGTTCAGTACTACGATATCATATTTTATTGTCTCATTATTCTGTAATTCATCTTTGTGTCTTTGGCAAAGAAAGAGTCAAAAGAAACCTACACATCAACAGACAGCAAACCAATAACTGGACATCAGAAACTGGACAGCATCTTGTGCTCTAAAAGAAGCCCAGACGCTGTTATTATCAAGGCAACGCTGTCTGAACGAGAACCTTTCATATCTATTTCCTCCTTCATATGATGCTGGCAGGATGCATTTATATTTATGTAGTGGCTCTGTCTCAGCAATGTCGGACACGAATGGTTTTGCAGGTGATCTACTAAGAATAGAGTTTGGATGAGCAGAAAGCTGTAAGCGCAAAATGAGGTTCTAGTGGAAGAGGTTAACAAATATATTGAGTTATAACAAAAACAAATATTACCAGAAGTAACTTGTGACAAAGTTAATGTTGTTAGTAAAACTAAAAATATTCCACTCCAAAATTATGAACACAGGTGGAAAAACTCCGTCCTGTGCGTATTCAGTCATTGTGCCTCCGTCTCCTCCTCTCCACAGTAACAGCAGTCACCTGTGCTCAGTGCGCAGCAGTTAATACCTGCCCTTCAAAGGTATTATTTATAGACACAGTTACCGTTAGCAAAATTACCTTCAGGTTTGGTAAATCACAATGCGCGTGCTAAATAACATATTCACATTTTCTCCTCCCTGTATTTTGCACACTGGGGTTAAAACGCCTCATATTACATATTCATTGTGGCAAACTTACTAAATGGACAGCGCATACTATCTTGCACAGTTGAAAGACGCTGTGTTAGTAGATCAGCTTGCACATTTTTTTGCGGGTGATGTCTGCAAATGTTGTTTGCACATGTTTTTATACACGCAGACCTTTAATAAATCAGGCCCAAAGTCCATATAACAGTCGCGCTATCAGGGGTCGAGTTTTGATCAAATTTACCACGCTCACAACCTCTGTCACAACCTTGTTTAGTTTGGGGCTGAGCTGTATTGACACTAGCGCTTCCCTTTGAATGACAGTGCGTCCACTGTGCATCTGGCGCAACCCCCCTCATTAGTGCCTGCTCAGTTATATTGTGTAGTTGTTGTTTTTTTGCATTGGACAATTCTGTATGCAACTCTGTATGAAGCCATTTGTGCTTTACTGTTCACTGCTGCAGCTTTTACCATGCCATTCTCCTGCTGCCTATTTATTTATATTTTATCTGACTTTAGTTCTGCTGAAGAGGACCTGTTTACTGAGATGACCTCTGACTCCACCCTGAGGCTGAGGTTTACAGCTCAGTGATATTTTGTTAGCATTTTGTTGGGGTGATGGGCAGGTGGGGCTTGAACATTCCACCTTGTCCAAAGTGGGGAATGACAGAAAAGGTTTGAGAACCACTGGTCTAGAGGTTATATCAGAAACCATAAAACAAACTATAGTATACTATACCATAGGATTTCAATACTTTTTCTCCATCTTACCTATCCAAAATATGAGAGAGGAAAGTGCTAACAACATATGGAAAAGCCTTAGCAACAACCTTAGCAATAAAGGCTACAGAATAGATGGCTGTTTATAGGCATGAGTAGCAAGCTGACATCAGCTCGTCGGCAGGATAAAAAAAAACATTGCAAATGAAGCATTTGGGGCAGATAGAAGCCCTGGCTTTTGACTTGCAGGGATCATTTATACATAAGCTAACCTTCATTTTTGCAATTTTGACCATGATTAACATCTGACATCATAACAGTATGAAAATAACAGAAACAGCACAATATGTCCCCTTTAATGGAAGCCAGCAAGCTAGCTTAATTGCGTAGCTTACAGTGGAAGTTAGTGGACAATAGCTAACCTAACTTGCTAACGTTTAGATTGTTTTTTTTCTTACGTGTTCACATTGTTTCAACACTTACTGAGTCATTGTTGGCTCCTGCACACTCAATGCTGTGTTCATCCTACTTTATAGACAATGGGGGGCTCACCCAGCTTAGCCGTCAATCTTTCATGGATCCAGATGTGATGAAGGCAGACTGTCATAATAAAAACAAGTAATCCTGTTATCTCAGCCCTCCATATGTTACACCCTGATTTTAATCACAACAATCAATTAAACAATGAATGAGTAACATAGGGAGTGACGTTCATGTTTTATCATGACACATAAAAGGATGACTAGCATCCACAGTGCAAAGAATGTTCATTATCTCATCTTGGAGGCTGCTCAGGCTGAATTTGGAAATGTAGAACATTTATTTTGATCAAATAGAAACAAACGTAAAGAATAAGACACAGGGTATAGAAGCTGTGGTGGGTAAAAAGTCTCCTGTGAATTTAAATAACCACACATAGTTGTGGGTAGTTTTTTAAATTGTTGACTCCATGTTCAGCCATGCAAATCTTATTAAATGAACTGAGTTACAATGGGACAAATGGGCTGAAGTTAACAAGGCAGAGAGCATCTGGTAAAAGTAAATCTTTACAAGCCCCAGACACACAGACAGACGTATTATACAGAGATAGGAAGAGAATAGCTTTATGGGACAGCTGTGTAACCCAGGAAAGCAGGAGGAAGTGTTAAAGGATGCTACTGAGGCGTGCTGAGATGGACCATCGGCCATTCATTTACATCGCATTTTGTGGAGGAATAGTAGGTGAATTGTTTACAATTAGAAATTTCAGCGACACCTTAAAATAATTAAACAATATCCATATTTTTTCATGGATTTCAATGTCTCTCTGAAATCAATTCAAAACACCTTTAATAGTCATTTTGACATAAAACATCTCTTCCTTTGCATGTTTCCTCCTGTTTGTCACATTTACAGGTAACTACTGACAAAGAGACAAAAATGTTATAGAAAGACAAGATGATTAGAAGCCAGCAGGAACCTTTGTATTACTGAAAACATACAAAAATTAAAATAAATGTTAAAGTGTCTGACATTTTTAAAGATGCAGTGTGTAGGATTTAGTGTCATCCAGTGGTGACGAGGCTACAACTTGCAACCTACTGAATACCCCTCCCCTCACCATCCCCTGCCAAGCATATAAAATAACCTACAGTGGTCGTGAAACTCACAAAAAATGTGAAAGACCCTCTCTAGAGTCAGTGTTTGGTTTGTCTGTTCTGGGCTACTGTAGAAACATGGCGGTGCAACATGGCAGCCTAAGAATACTCGCTCCCTATGTAGCTATAAAGGGCTCATTCTAAGGTAAAAAAAAAAAATACAATGATTCTCATTTTCAGGTTATTGTACACTAGTTAAAACGTACTTATAAATATTATATTGAATTCTTTTTTTTGTTTTTTTGTTTTGATGCTACTAGATTCTACATACTGCACCTTTAAAATAATAACGTATTGTAGAAAGGCTTTATCTTCCAAATCAACTAATACTGTAGGACAGATTGGACATCAATCTTTAGTTACTGCTGAGGCTCATATGTATTTTCATTATTTGTATTCCAGTAAAAATATTACAGTGCCCAAGTCCATCCTCAGCCACAGAGCAGCCACCTGTTCCCGGCCCACTTTTGCGGTGGCTGTAACCTTTTTTTTAGCAGCTCTTTATTCAAAAATAGCAAGGCTGGAAGAGTCATAGTTTTGTTATATTTGCCATAAAATACATTGCTTTGAAATTTTGGGAGGTTATTGTAGCTTTTTTTAAATTTCAAGGCAATGGTCCAAAGGAAATATTAATAAAGCTGAGGAACTGAGCTGCTTTATAAAAGAAATTGTAAGATTCAGACTCCCTCCACACCCCAAAAACCATTTATGTGTCCTTTAACAACTCTACACTTTATATATCAGTGTTTTGTGTCTAAATTTTGACTTGAGGACCTGAAATTAGTGCATTCTCATTTAAAAAAAAGAAAACAATGAGGTGACCATCTGTCCGACCTTTTTACAAAGTGAAATAGTGTGCAGGTTGTCCTTCCACAGGTCCAAACCAGTCAGGATCTTTCAGCACTTTCTGGATCAAACTTTTTTTTTTTCCGTTACTTTCAAAGATGTTTATCGCTCAATACAAGTAAATGATGTGAAGCACGCATTTCTCCCTCGGTGTGCAGCTTGTAAAAATATCACTGCTGCTTTTTGACTGTTAAATTGCTGTAAAAGCTGTGTGTGTCTGTCTGAGAGTGTGTGAATGTACTTGTATTAAAGCCAGCATGGGTTGCTGCCTGCCTGCATCAAGCCCATAGCCATAAAATAAGCTGGTGTCATGTTGAGAAATACCACAAATCTACAGGATACCTATTTGCATAGCAGACATAATTGAAACCATAAACATGTTTGTCATCTTCAAGGAGGGAAAGTCACTAATTTGAAGAAGTTTAATTACTGTAATTATGAGTAAGCTTTTCAAGTACTGAGAATATAAAACAGACATCTGTTAAAACTGCCTGACACCTTGTGAAAAATAGGGATTTTTTTTATTGTTACCTCTGTTTTTTTTAACACTACCAGGATTCAACAGAAGTAATCTCACTGTTATTGATATTTTAGTCATATTTAAAGGACCATACCACTGTTTTTCATATGTTAAATTACTATTATTTTTAAATAATGAAAAGAATCCCAATGTTGTATTTTAAAAAATATATATATTTCATTTCATTCATTTACACAAAGAAAATCATGTTGCTCGGACTTGATGTTATGTAATTGTTTCAGGCTAATACCATACAGACTTTTTAAAAACTGTCCTTTACCACACAACAGTAATGTAACATTGGCAATAACAAAGAACGTGTTGTTCCTGGTTATCTAACTCAAGTAAGCTGCAAGTCTCTGTGCATTCATTTTGACAAATAATGGAAACTAGAACGATGAAACAACAGTATTTAGTCGAGCAGTTGCTACCTTTGCATCAACTGTACTTCTGGGTGGGCAGAATTTTTTTTTAGCCTGGACCTGGGAACAATTTATATTATATGATTTAAAACAGATTCCAGTTTTCTACACTCAATATTTTAAATTGGACAAATTATAGGATAATAAATACGCACATGATAAAGTAAAGAATTAAGTATAAACCTCACCAGAAATTGTGGCCAAAAAAAAGAAATTGAAGTACCATGTAGAATTCTTAACCACTAGTGGTGCCATGGAACGATATTTGTATGTATGAGTCCTCATTTTGTTTGTATCTTGTGCACATGAATGAACAGGCACATGAGTAATACACATGTATGCTGCTGTTTTCTTGCTATTCTACTGATCGACAGTCGGTTCCAGCAACATGCCAAGCAACGTAGCAATGCGCCAACAATAGAAGACAACAACCTCTAGCCAAACATGGATATAAACAACCCACTATTATTAAAATCAGCTGCTGTTTTCAGTATGTTCATGTGTGGACTGTGTCGACAATGGGCTAAACGTTCAAAAAGATATCCCTTGTCCAGGTCTAATAAAAGTTTATGTTCTAGAGTAGGATAATCTAGTACTGTACTCTTTCCATCTCTGATCACAATGCTGAACACTTGACTTTCTGACCTCTTGAATTTACCTGGACACTCTGCACAGGTTGGCTGTGCCGAACCAGCACATGACACAGTGCATTGAAGCTTTATGACTATCTGGCGACTTTCGGAGCAGCCAATAGTTCTTTGGCACAATTCTGACTCAAATCCTAATGTGTCCAATGTTCCCTTGTGTTGGGTTGAGTGTGACGGAAAACTGCAGGTTTCAGCAACTGCAGTGTTTGGTTGGAATGAAAACCTCAGTAACGAACAGCGCTGGCTCACACAGAATGTTGGGTGCAACTCACCTCTGCGAGTATTTTCTCAACTGGACTCCAGTATAGGAGGCTCAGAACTAAAGCGCTATCCCAGATGTATGCTATGCATCAAGTTTTTGATTGCTGTCCATAGGACACGGCGCCCAAATGGCCGTGGATCCGATGGCTTTCCAGTGGCTTTATGACTTGAGATCTTAATAAAGTGTCTGAATGACTTTCCAGTGCTCTCATTCGGCCTTATTCTCTTTACTGGAGGAAAGCGAGCTCTTTCTGACTGCTGTGAGGATCTGCCTTGAAGAGCTTTGCAGGTTTTTGCCTTTGAAGGATCTGTTCAGCAGGGATTTTCCCTCTACAATTCATCACTGTCTGTCTTTTCTATGTGTGTGAGTGTGTGTGTGTGAGTGTGTGGGTCTGCCACAGGCCTTTACCGCTATTAGTGGGGATTTTGCCCTCTCTTTGAGGTGGTGATCTGTTTCGTTTTAATAGGTGAGAGCTTGGATTAGCTCTGAATCTCCTCCACACACTGTAGGACTCACTTTCCCACAGGGTGCTGCAGATCATCACGCAGTGGACCACCATTGCCCAAGATGTGCGGTGGGTATGCATGTGTGCTTTTATAATATAATAACACCAAGATGAGATCATGCTGGGAACATGGGCAGCACAGTGACCAAGAAGTTACACAGACTCATGTAAACGGAAGGACCAACCTTTGATTAACTGTTGAACGTAGTGGAAGGTTTAACATCTGAAGGCCCAGATATTTGCCTCAGGGGTTAATGGAGACCAAAACAGATCTAAAAGGAGACCGAAATTTGTTTTTTGGTGAGTAACACAACTCCAAATCATTGTTAATTTTGCTCTGTGTCTGCTGGAAGTGAAGTAATATGTTAAACTTTGACAGAAAGAATAACAAATTCTCTTACAAATATACAGTTGAATGGGGGTTTATTGACACTAAAGACATTCTAGCACCATTATCCCATAAATACTATTTGTAGACACTGTTAACCAATGCTACATAGGTTTGTTAATGTGCAAAAATGATTGCACTGTTGGAGGTAACATTTTGCTGTGGAAAATGGGAGCTGTTTGGGAGTCACTAAAGGTGAACAGAAGTCTGCTGCATTCAACAACAGCAGAACCATATTAAAATGTGTTTTCTTACTATTAATGAGGCATAATTCTCTGTTTACGTCTGCTGCTACAAGACCCTGAAAAATAAACAGCTGTGACCATTGTGCTGAAAAATGCCCACAAAATCAATGTAATGCTTTATTCCATTCACCCAGCTTGATGCTGAATACCAAAACATAATTGTCTCTGATTGGTTTGTGGCAAAAAAAAAAACAGAACATAATTTTAAAAGTTGGAAAAAATACAAAAGTCTGTATATCAAGTTGAGTTTAAGAGTGCATTCCACAAATACTGAGTCAAATGTCTTTATTTCAAAATGGGGGCTTTTCTACAGACATCATTGACAATTTACAACCTTGGGGCTTGCCTCAGGTCCTGTATGTCCCATCTCACACCCACACACATACACATACACACATTCATACACACACATACCTATTTGGAGTACCTCTCCACTGAAGTGTTTTGCCAGGGAACCTCAGAAGCTTTCATGTGCTTAAGTCATGTCGATCATATTAACCTTAATTGGCTGTGGAAGCGCAAAAAGACAACAAACAAATCCAGAGTGCTGTAGAGACAGCTCAGCCCTGAGGGCTGCACACATAGAACTGCTTTGGGACAAATGAAACTAGTCTCTACAAAACAACATGTTGTGAATTGCTGACCACAAAGCTCTGCAGAGTCACAACTGTAAAGTGATAGTCATGGTGGCAGAGAGGTGCAAGAACAATTAAAAGGTAGCATTTATTTAAACTTTGAGGTATTCACAACTGATGATACCCTAATATCTGGGAGAATCACAGGTTGATGAATTCTCAGCTCTTAGGCAAATTTACTAACCTAAATCCATTTTTCACACACACAAATTGACTTTGTATTGCATCTTTTTTGTCAATTTAATTCATTCAGTGTTATTTGTAATTCTGACCGCCATTAAGTTCAGAAAACTGGCCTCACTAAGAAAAAACAATAATTGTCTGTCAGGAGTGAAGACAGAAGTAGCATGATGTTGTTTTAGTGTCATACACAGATGGTGTGATGTACCATACCATTTCGTCCCACTACATTTAAGCAGTCAGTATTCTCTGTGAAAGCCTCAGTATAATGCCCTACCTGATGACATGAGGAGCTATAGTTCCTTCAGCACGTTTAAAACCACATTTAAAAGTGTGCTAAGCTTCTCAACTCTGTAACCACTGACTCTACATTGTATGTGATGTGCTATTGTGTGTGGTTTGTACTGTTTGTTATTGTGCTGTTATATTTTTTTATGTTGACCTTCTGAAGGGATTTGATAGTAACGTATCTGCTTCTCTTAAACACAAACTAAGGCGAAGATGCATTCACGCCAGTTCATAATCTTTCAATTTTAACTTTTCACAAGGCTTTATTTTGGACAAGATGAAAAAATAAATAAAATTAGGCCCTATGTTACCACATTTCTAACTTTCTTTTCAAAATTAGGCCCCATGTTCCCACAGCTCTATGTTCCCACATTTCTAACTATCTTTTCAAAATTAGGCCCTATGTTCCCACAGCTCTATGTTCCCACATTTCTAACTTTCTTTTCAAAATTAGGCCCTATGTTCCCACAGCTCTATGTTCCCACAGCCCAATGTTCCCACATTTCTAACTTTTTTTCTCCTCAAAATTAGGCCCTATGTTCCCACAGGGTTAGGGTTCTATTTTACAACTGCATCCATAACATTCACCCTCCAAAATTTTCCCAACACTCGTCCGGGTCTACGGCTCGTGAATCTTAAACATTTAAATGGTTTAAATTTGTGAAATTTGAAAATTCAGCTCCATAAGTCCCTGGTTATGCCAATGCTCAAAGCCTGTGCGCCGTGCCGTATCAGATGGATTGGTCAACCCAATGAGGAGAAAAGCCTGGTCTACCTGATCTTGCGAGTGCAACAAGACGGTCCAATCAGGACAGCGTTGTGCCCACCCCAGTGCTTAATTTGTAAATGATTGCTCATGAGGGACTTTCACTCCATATGTCTGTGGCTGTTGGAAAATAGGGTCTAAATTTAAATAATTTCTTAGAAACGTGGGAACATAGGTGCTGTGGGAACATAAGGTTGTGGGAACATAGAGCTGTGGGAACATAGACACGCTCCCGTTGCTAGCTATCTTACAGCTAAAGTGAACTGTATTTAGCATGCCAATATACTGACTGGGGCAAACAAACGAAAACCAGTCCAGTGGTCAAATTCACACAAATAAGAAAAACTGGCCTCACACCTTCAGCTGGGAGGTTGGTTTTTAGCAGTGTGGATGTAAAATGTGGTCTATGTTGTCAGCTGTGACAAAATTGAATTATTTTAACTATGTACTATACACAATCTTTCTTTACTGTTTTGCATAACATGCTCATTCGCTTTCTTTTGTTAGATGAAAATATTGATACCACTCTCATGTCTATAGGATATGAAGCTATCACCAGCAGCTGGTTAGCTTAGCTTAGCACAAGGACTGGAAACAACAGGAAACAGAACAAAATTAAAATGTGTTACATTTGCTCTGGAGCGGCGGCACCCTCATCCTGTTTTACGTCATACGCTTCCCTCAAAATCCAACCACAAAGGAAATGACTGAATAGAGGTACTTGATGCCTCAGGATTCAGTCTAATTTCGTCACAGTATTTAGATTCCAACAAATATTTTATTGTCACATTATGTTGGATCTTTGAAACAAGAACGTCACAAGTCACCACAATGTATACCAGACAGGCAAACACTAATCAGCTAGACCAAAAGGGGTGTGAAAAGGTTGCAAACAAACAAACGAGAAAAATGAGAAAAATCTCCACCTACATGACTTTTTCACCATTTTTTATCTCGTTTGGTCACAAAAATAACTCTGTTAGTCGCTGCAAAAGCAATAATGGCATTTGACTAGATTTTTTTGGTTTGTTAAGATGAAAGAGAAAATTTGATTATTTTGGTTTGTTGAGATGAAAGAGAAAATGTGACCATCTGAAAAAGCTGTTGCATTGTAAGTTGACCTGAATCCATTTGTACCAATTTGACTTTGAACCCAATCATTATTTGTACCGTCTGAACGCCAATCAGACAATATAAATGAGGATTTTTCCAAACCACTTCTGTGTTCATGGGGATTTTCAGCTATGCCATGGCTCTTGGAATGCTAGTGTTGGTCTGTCTAATGGTCAATCCATCAATTTGGTACAGGTTGAAACATCTCTACAGTTATGCAATTGATTGCCATTCAATTTTGAAGAGTCATTCCTGGTCCCCAGAGGATGAATCCTACTTTGTTGATGTCCTGACTTTTCTTCTAGTGCCGGACTCTGGACCCAAACGGTATGTCAATCCGCCAGCCCATACCTCGTGTTATGGCTACAATATGAAGTGTAGTGTTTTTCTTTTGAAATTAATTTTCTTTTGATCAATAAATTGTTAGTGGCGTTGAATATACAGTCTAGCAGGAAATCATAGCAATCCTGTCCTCAGATTAATGTGGTTTAAATGTGCCTTATTTCCCTATTGTTGACATTGTTGTTATGGTGACGTTAACTACTGTAGAGTGTTGTGTGTTGTTGCTGCAGAGTTCTTGCATTAACATTACACCGGAGAATTTGTTATCAACCCCTCCATCAGAATGTGTAATGTTTTCTGTATTACTGAATGTGCCTTGTTTCCTCTAGTACACATTTTCTGATGTAGATGTAGTTGTAAGTCAAGTCGGACTGGCCGGTCACTCTTTGGGTTGCTTGTGCATCCCATTATACAAGATGTGTCGTCTTTTCAGTTTTTACTTTTACTGGGAAGCTACAGAATGATAAACCTTTAAAAAAAACACTCTTTACAGTCTTTAAAAAAGCTGTAAATGAGTAAAGTCACCTTTTTCTCAAAACTATTTAATCTGTGTAGACATAACCCTGGCATATAGCCATAAAGAAAGTCCAACTTTTTACACGTTAAACCTCCAGAGATTACAATAAATGGCCTGGAGACAAGTTAGACAGTAGGTTGAGTATAATTTATTTTACATACATCTAGTTTGTGTACAGCTATTGCAACATACATGTAGAAGTATGACAGTCAGCCTAATGTGTTTGTATAAGTCTTAGGAAAGCATGAGTGGAGCAGCTTAGTTAAGTGTTTGATTCACACCTTCAAACACCCCCACCGCAGTGTATACACACACATTCACGCACACACCTCGCGCCATTCCTGGCGTCAGTTGAAGCACTATGTGTGAGACACCCCTCATTAAGTTTGTGTGTGTGTGTGTGAATTTTGACTGGCCCCTCTCCTCGCTTATTAAACATTCATAGGAGAGCGACTACTCTGATGTATAAGTTCCTTTGGCTTGTGTGGGAGTGTGTGTATGTTTTCTATGAGGCCTGCATCCTGCGGTGATCGCACAGGGAGAGCGTTTCTGTCTGCTAACAAAGAAGCACTGTTCAGCATGTTACCATACCAAACTGTGTGGCAAAGCAGTTGTCTGTGCTTCCTGCTGCAGCCATACATTTCTTTTATGCATTTATCATGCTCTTAGCCAGCTCTTCCCGGAATGTAAAACAAACTCAGATATTTCTCAGACATTTACATAAAGAAAGACATGCGCATAGGCTACGACTGGAAATAAACTGTTGTCATCTTCCAAGTAATGAAGCAAAAATGTTGAATTTTTGGATAACAAGTGGTAATATTCCAAAGAAAATGTGCATGGAAGGAAAAGCAAGCAGGTGTTAAGCATATTATACACTGCTTGCATTGGCATTTATTTCCATTTTCTATCAACCATGCCAAAAAAACAACAAAATGACAACCAAAAAAAACCACATGGGTACATTTTCAAGACTGCGGTTTGAATTAAGAAAAACAAAAGGTTGATCAAGTTCAATGACCAATATCCCAGCAGCTCTAATTTTCAGTGCAGTTACATTACACTAACATCCACAAAACAGGCCAGCATTCATCCCTAATTTTTGATTTGATATCACAGTTCTCATGAATGTAATCACAAACTATAAACAATCCATTTGAGAATTGTGTCTTGTAGTCTGGTTATGACTATTGCAGTCTAGATTAAAGACTTCTACATTTCCAAATCAGCTCATTCTCACAAGAAAAATGACAGTATAGGTCAAAAATTCAGCCACCAAAAACAACCTACTTTTGTTTAAGCCATCTATCAGCCACAGTTCTGATAACGTCAATATATGGTGACAAATTCACCACAAACAATTGGGTTGATGCCTAGATAGATTTAAATGGCAAAAGTGTACTTAGCTGCAGGAGACCACTGTTCGCTTTCCG
Source organism: Scomber scombrus (assembly GCF_963691925.1). Lineage (NCBI taxonomy): Eukaryota > Metazoa > Chordata > Actinopteri > Scombriformes > Scombridae > Scomber > Scomber scombrus. The sequence goes on from NC_084990.1 coordinate 7,800,552, forward strand.
TTTCCAACTGCAAGTTTCACATTTCCAACCGCAAGTCAGGACAGTTTTCTAAAAACTGTAATTTCAATTGTCGTGGTGTTTACTGTTGCCATGATGATGAAGGTTGTGTAACTTTAAGGACGTATCTTTAACCCACACCATGTCTCAAGTGATCATTTTAACCCAAACCATGACCTTTCCCTAACCCCAAGTGGTTTTTGAGCCTCCACCTAACAAGAGCTAAACCACAGTGTTATCACATCATAAAACATCATTATGTTTTGCACCGATAGAGACGGCATATTAGATTACGCTCCTATGGGTCGATCTGGAGTTCAGTTAAATTTGACAGTCGTTTTATTTTGAGGATGTGTTGTTTCAAATGCAGTGCATGAGTGATTCCGTTGGTCGACTTTGCACATTCACCAGTCAAAGTGGAACAAAGGTGAACTCTGACTTGAAAGTGACCTACTGTAAAAGTAATTTTTCCTTTAGCAGATTACAAAATCTTTCACATTCCCGAACTTAAATTTAAAACTTAAAACCAAAATTGCTCAATTTTTAAACGAAGAAACCGTATCAAAAACCTGTTGATAGTTAGGGATCATTAGAACAATTACACTAACAGCAGCATGATGGACCCAAGTTCACACTCTCTATTTTAGGTCACATTTTTCTCCCTTAATGATTGCAGCAAGCCCACTGGCATTCACTTGGGTATTACACATACTAACAAAAAGACCTATGATAAAACGTACCCCTGGCCCTACACACTTAGACTAAATATAATAAAACTAAGTGGACCCTGACAACCTCTACCTGAGTGTGGTCAGTGATAAGTACATACTTGAATATACTGCATATGTTCTCCACCACCAGCTGTTTCATGCATTATTTTCTGAAGTTTGGACCTAAATATCTTTCACAGAATTGTTTAAAACTGAACTCTGCCTCTTTCTCTCCTCTGCTCGGTCTTGCTGGCATGGAAAAGCTGCAAAACACCAGTGAAGCAACTTAAAGAGGTGGGAAACTCTTAAACCTGTTGGCTCATATAGGCTACCTGTTGTTTGTTTACCTTTTCTCTTTAATTTATTTATCCAAATAAAAAATGAAGAAATGTAGAGAAAGAGCCTTTTCTTATATCTTGTCCGCCTTAGCAGTCGTCCTCAAGCCAACAGGGTTTACAGAGGTTGGATCTTTTAAATCCTCACTCTGGGGAGCTAATCTGTGATTCCAAACTTTAAGCCAAAAAAACATTTTAGACGATGTAATTATTCAGCTTTCACAATGCCTGCAGCCTCGCCTGCGTTGCGTACCTGGCTGGCTCCCCATGCAGGGTTATTTGCTCAGCTACCAATTGCTTGTAAAAATAAAACATAAAAAAAACAGCTTCTGAAACAGAACAACTCATTACTTCTCGTAATCAATTTCAGATTTGGTTTATTCATCAACTGCAGTTTTTCTTAGCCTTATGAAATCCAGGCTGTTTCATTTTCCTCTGATTTAGATGCAGATGGTGCTGACTGTGAAGTATTACAGTGTGAGTAATAGTGCAGGGACACATACATTTGTTTTTTAACCACCAAAAATGAAACATAGCTGCATACCATCGCTGCACACTCAGGAGAGCTTTCATTTCAAAACTAAACATTTGTTCAATATAATGATAATGCTGTTTCCTGGAGAAAAAAAAAAGGATTGATTGGAAGTTAAACTTTCATCATTTTTTGATTTGGCAACAGTAATGTGCAAAAGGTGGTTAGAGTTCAACTTCATTTGAACCATTGTTTCTCATTTCAGTTGTAAATTTCACCTGTAAGACTTTGAAACTGTAGAAAGTTCAATTTAGACTACTTTTCAATAAATCCAGTAAACCTAGATACATGAAACCGGTGTTACAAACTAAAAGAAGAGAAATGAATATAACTTTGTGTGATCATATAGAGTATATTACCTCCTAGTACAGTGTAGTACATTACAGTGTCTTAGGCTACATTGCATGACACATCTATTTTAATAATTTCTTTAGTCATTTATTTTGTAACATTAGAATGGATCGAAGAATACATTCACCATTGAGCACGAGGTGAGCATAAACACAGCACACATAGACAACCAGGTGGCTTACAGTGCACTCCTGCAGCACAGTATCACAGTGGAGCGATGAGGGAAAATCACATAGCACATGTAAATGCTAATATGCAAATAATAATGCTAGTTAAACTGACAATGTACGTTTTAGCAAGTCTTTAAAATATCATTTTAAGGACCAGAGAGATCATAGGTTGGGCTCATGGCGGTTAAATGTCATCATAAGTATATAACAGAGTAAGAAATGAAGTATGAACATTTGGAATCTCACAAAATGATTAATTATCCCTGACCATGCAAGACAACATGATCTACCACAGTGCATTCTTCATCGCTCTGTGTAATTCCCACACCGACCCACCTACGCTACCGCCATGCCAGTAAATGGTACTGTTGCACCACTTTCGCTATAATTTAAACCAAGTGTATTCTACTCCATTACAGGGGCATCACAACAAGCTGTACACAACGCATTAAGATAATGACAATGTAATATTTGCAAGTCACAAGTGAGTCCAACTTTTTGTTGATCGACTGAAAAAATGATATGAATAAACGTTTTAATGACAGACTGAAATTGATGTGATGCTAGATCATTTTACTTGAGAAGAGTCTTCACTCTGTTGCCCTCGTTCATCTAAAAAAAAAATCAGGAGTAGAACAGACTCAAAAATACAAGATTTTTGTTTTCAATGTTCAATGTTTTATTGTTTTTTATTCATTATTTATTATTGTGTAGAATATGTCTGAATGAATGTGTGGAGGATGTGTTTTTAACTTGTGGCACCTTACACTTGGAAAAACTTGTTGGAAAAAGTACATAGAGTGTGGCCTGGCCTCCTGGTGAAATTAAGCCACTCTCCTTTAAGCTTTGTTTTTGGTCTCCACCAGCTCGTGATATACCTGCTCTTTAATGATTCCAGCTAAACCTGTACTCAGCTTCACTATGCTTGACGCTAACTTTTGCTTGTCTTTTGTTTGGATGCAGGGCAAGTACCAAATAGTAAGTTTATTAGAGCTTTTATTTTTACCATTAGCTGCCAACTTCTGAAAACTACACTGATGAGAGTGGGAGTAAAGTTTTGTATCATAAAACCAAAACAATAAACTGAAAGACACTAAAACACTCAAGCTGACAGGAAGTCTCTACAGTCTGAACTTTGTGGGGTCATTCTTATGAGACATTTCACATTTCAAGCAGTCATTTGACTTTTTGTTGATATAAAACATTGATTAGTGCAGCTTTTACAGATTTTATTGATCACGGAGGACTGGATTTTTAGGACTTCCACTGCATTAGAAGGAAAGAATATTTCATCAAATTTCCCAACACAAAATACCATATGAACGTATGTCTTATATCAAATACCTGCAGGACCCCTTCCAGATTTCTCATACAGATGTTATAAGTCTGGAAATGAAGTGATACAGCTTTAGATCAAGAAACGTTGGAAAGTGTATGAAAAATTTGGTCAAGTATGCAACAGTACTTTTGAACTATTGAAATGATATACAGCCAGTCTGGTTTTAGACTGAGCTCAGTATGTGATGGTAATCTACTGTTAACAGAAATGTGACTGAATATCTGAACCTTCAAATGAAATCAAGACATGACGTTCTGGAAACGTTTGGGAATTTTACCACTTAAACCCCAGAAACCCTGCTTTTCTCTTTAGCGTCATCTGTTTCCTACTTGTCATTTCTCTCTTTCTCCCCGCCTCACACACGGTCGCACACATACAGTTCTGTTATCAGTTCAAAGCACAAAGCGAGGTCAGCGAGGGAGCATGTCAGTCAGACAAGTTGTCACCCAAATGATGACAAATTGGCCGCCTCTACGCTCACTTCCCAATCAAGTCCAGACCTGGCTTTCATGCACGCACTGTTCATGTAAATGGAGATCGATGGCACTCAGGTGAAGCTCACAATCGCTTTGTTCGGTCACACGGAGTCAGCACTCTGTCACTGCCATATGGACTTAAGAGCTACTCAGAATTAAATAACTGACTTTTAGTGTCCAACAATCTTCTCAATGTTGTTTCACATGACTTCTCACCCCGAATACACAGTTTTTGACATGAAAATTGACAGAATTGATCTTTTTTTAACTAAACACACTTGCTGTTGGCTCCAAGCCTCATTCTGTATTAGGTAGACAGACGGTGTGACCGGGAGAGATAGCCTTCACCTGTTTCTGATCTCCACTCGGCTACTAACCCTGACGCCTCTCCAACGGGCTTGTTTCCAGGGAGACAAACATCATGTAACCCAACACTGTGAGTCTTGCAATAACATTGTCTTTATTGACGGCAATGGATGGAATTTTCTCATTTCACGTCTTGAAGCTGAGAGAATATGCAGGAATGCCTTTTTCTCCTGCTGAATGTAGAGCAGAATGTGGGTCTAAATGTTTTCTTTCATGCTATTTTCTCTCACTTTTCTAGGCCTTTATTGTCTCTCCTATTTTCTATCTTTGGCCACCTCATTCATACAGTCTGTGTTTGGTTTGAAACTTCAGATAAAACTGTGGCTGCTTATATTTCATTTTAAGACCATCGGTTTTACATATATATTACTTTCTACAGCACATAAATGGCCTAGAGTGTTGTACGGATACAGTTTCATAATATCTAGTAATTTCTTTTTCTACTCTCCTTTACTTCTTCTTGTATATACCCGCTCATTTTTTCCTTTACTCTCCTCCAACTATTTGAATCCTCATCTGCTTTGTCTGTGATCTTGATGTCATATCATCTAACTTCCCTCAGGGGCCTCAATACCCCAACTAAATTGAGATATCAGTGGGGATAAATAGTTTTTATCTATCTTAACATCATGAATTTTAACAAAATGTTTGCAGTGTTAATATTAAATTAAAAGAAAGAATGGGCCTCATGCAAGAACCACTTAGATTTGTTCTTAAATGGTATGTACCAGTGATTTAAGACAACATGTATTCACCATTTTTCTCATACAATGTTGTCCTTGGTACAAACAAAATTGAGGAGTGGTCCAGAACTGTAACACACTGTCCTCCCAGGGAAAAAAACACATAAGAATTAGAAGGCCGGCACCATTGCACTGTACATTTCAGCACACCAGGCCTCTTAAATCCTCAGAACAATTGTTTTTAACTGTTCCATGATCAAGGCTCAAGGGTAACAGAGATTGTGTTTTCGCGGTTGCTGCACCAAAGCTTTAGAAGAGTCCTTTAGTCTCTTTCCAACAAATATTCCCCCTTGCATTAACACTTTTAAGACAAAACTCAAGACATAGATGTTTTCAGTGGCCTTTGGTTGCTCTTAGTAGTTTTAATGTTTTAGTATTTTTTTTATATTGATCCAAGAAGTTTTATTCTTTTTTCTGTTTTACATTTGTTCACATATTTGTGCCTTTTTACCACTGATGTCATTTCACTTGCCACTGTTGTGCCTTTGACTATAATTTGTACAACTCCAGTTGTTTTTAAATCTGCTGTTTAAATAAACTAGACTCCATGACTGTCACATCAAGTTATGGCTGCTTTGCTTCATTCCCTCTTTATTTCTTTCACAGTTTGACTCTGCTCTTATATAGGTTCTTTACAGCTGTGAAAGCCTCCTTTTTACTCTTGTGTGATATTTTTATGAATGAAACTTAATTGTGCTAATGTTCAAACCACACAAACACACTACTAATAATGTGCAGGTGGCATTCAGGCTGAAACGAGCAATTTAAAGGAAGCTTGTGGAGTTAATAGAGTTTAGTGAATCCAACTTAAAGGTATTGTAACCATTAAGGTAGGTTTTCGAGCCTTACTGCCTCTACAAAAAAGTCACAAAAGAGATGGAGATGAAGAGTAAAAGCATGGGAAGCATTACTGAAATGTTACTTATTCTGCACATTCAATGCATAACCTCAAATCCCCTGTCATGGTATAAATCCCTGCCTTAACTGTATGTTTGCGCTGACACTCTTGTAATCTCTTTGATCAGTGGAATGAACTGCTAAGCACAGAGAGGCACGACAGTTTGAAGTTAAATTAAACTGACTCTACTCTGTTTTGTGGCATTAAAGAACAAATTATCCAGAGGACAAATGCAGGACAAAAGGCTACCGCTGTGATGTGGGCAAATCCCAGGATGAAGCCTTTTCCCAGATTCATTGTCATTTCAACATTTGGTCATAGAGTCATTGGGAGCAGGAGGGCTTTGGGTCTTAGTGGGGGCAGAAGTGAAATCCAAACTTGAAAGGCTAAACCACAAGGTTAGCATAAAAACAACCCTGGACCTGAGATGGCAAATGTGAACAAAATAACCCAGACTCATTTTCTTTTCTTTACCACAAGCTTCCTTCATGCGGGGTTACGCCAAGTCGCAAATTAACGTTGATTTAGAAACAACAGAAGCCTTTTGTCTCAGCGGGCTCCGGGTTTTTTTTTCTTTCTTTCTTTCGACCATCGAGCCACTTGGCTCCGCGTCTTGTTATTTTTCCACGCATAAAACTTTCATGATGAAATAAAGCAGAGGGCGGACGGCAGCGGGGACAGGCCGCTCGCAAGGCCTTTGGCTGCTATCACTCATGAACTTGTCTGATGAGATGAAGCGGAGCTGGCAGCCCCTTTATGTCCGTCTCACACTCTGTGCCTCAGTCTTTCTTTTTTGCTGTCTTTTCTCTGTGCTTCATTCAAGTCTTTGTTTTTTGTAACAGTCTCCTCTCTGTTTCTTCCCATATCCCCTCGTCTCTTCCCCCTACTCCATTTCTCCACCTCGTCTCCTCCCCACTATCTCTGTCTCTTTCTAAATTCATTTAAACTGAATTATAAAAAATGTTTTATTGGCATGGAAGTCTGAAAATTAATCCTGCTGACAAATCAAAAACATTCCTGTTATCTGTATCACTCTCTGTCTCATCTTCCCCTCCACCACACACACACACACACAGGCTCAGGTTCCCTCAGATGTCGGGTTTTGAGATTCATTCTGGAAGCCTGATGAAGAAGTGCGTCTGGGTCATTTCCACACGGATGTTGGTTTTGCCTGTAGAGCGTCGCTCTAGCGTCGATATCTGATATTGAAATTCTGTCATCTCTGATGTTTTTCTAAGTCCTTTTCTACCTGTCCTCATAAATAAGGATAAGCTGTGGAGCAGCAGCAGAGACCAGTGACTGCTTTTGTGCCTCGCACCACATTTATTTCACACATCTTTAGTTTTGTGACTCAGTTTCATGTTTTATGATGGGGAAACAGAATCCTTGTCCCCCACATACAAAAATAACTTTCCTAAACCAGAGAAAGAGATGGTTAAAATAAAACCCATAAATTAAGTGTCAGGCTGGGAGGTGATTTAAGCACCGTAACCATATGACAATCTAACATACCTGTGAAGGGGAAAAAAGTCCAAGCAGAACAAGCTGGAAAGTCAACATGGACACACTGCCCTCTTATAAAGTTGTTAGCAAGCGGTTTCCTGTTTACACATGCAGCAAACATGGAGCAGAATTAGCTTTTATTTTAAGCTCTGTTTTTGGCCAACTGGAGACTTTAACCTCATTATTCAATTTCCTTCAAGCTCTGTTTTGGTCCCCACAAACTCTCGAGGGAAATAGCAGGCTCTTGAACTTGCTAGCTGCTGCACTATGTTCACCAGCTAGTTGCTAGCTAGGTTTGCTGTTTGGTACTTAAAGTGGGTTTATTGGATGCTTTCTGGCCAAAAACAGCTGCTTACTGAATCTAGAAATGAGGTGGGAAAGAGCAGTGAGAGTGAACCAAACAGTAAATTTGTGGGGCAAAAATAATAGGCTGAAAAAAGCTTTTTTTTAAAAGAAAGAAAAGAAAAGTGCCATAGAGCTCAGGAGAACTGCATATTTAAGTGTTAGTTCTGTGGGTTTATTTCTTTAAGCAACATATCTCACATTACATGAAGTCATTTTTTCGATCGTTGATATGAATATTGATTAGTGCATTTTTAATGTTTTATTGGAACAATTTAGTACTCAAAAGAAATAATGAGAAACACATTAGAGGAAGTTTAAAATATGTTCTGTGGACAAAAGCTCACTTGTACAGTACCACTGTCTAAGAATGCATTCTTTATAAAAGGTTTACAAGTTGTACATATATAAAGGATTTATTGTAGTTTATGGATCATTTATAGCATTTCAGATTAGTGTGAAAAAGCTATTAATAAAATCAAATCAACCAAAAAGGGGTTTTCACAGCGTGGTAACCCAAAAGTTGTTCTTAATGGCTTAAGAAACAAAGTTAACCATTAATAAAGCCATCAGTCACAACGTATGCACCCTTTATAAAGTGTGCTTTATTAGAAAGTGGTATGAGCTTACAGACTTTTTATTTTGAGAGGTTTTCCTGTTCACTTGAATACAGTTTTGACTTCAGGCGGCTGCTGTTTGTTGTCACAGTAGAGAAAATGGGCCATCAGATAGATATGATTAGATTCTATCCATTTGTAAGCATTTTAGCTTAACCGAAAACCACAAGACCTGTCAAAATAATATTTGTTCAGTGTTAGAGGCTTTCATTTACTACAGTATCATGTTTTGGAACAGTTGGCAGGGTTGGTCTGTTAAAAACAGGCTCTCTCGTGTCCCTCTCAGTTATTTTTTAATGCCACTTGGGAAAATGTCTCAGTATGTCCATTATTATTTTAAATTTTTATTTATCAATGCATATTACTATAGTTAGACATAACTGCACTAGTCATACATTTCTTTGTTTGTAATTAATCTAACAGTTTACTTCCCTCCGAGTCATTAGCTTGTAAAAGGACAGACGTTAAGGTTAATTGTGAAATGACACATTAAGCCGAATCCCCCTTGATTCTCCCGCAGAAATATGAAGAAGCGGTATCAAATATCTTACTGAAAGGTGTTTGGCAGAGAGCAGCAGGCTTACTTCACTGCTAAACACACGACTGACGCACAGAAAAACAGACTGACTGACAGGAAGCGTGAAAGAAAAGAGAGTGGGCTGTGAGCTGTGAGTTCCTCTGTGTCATTTGATAAAGGGGGGGAAAGAGAGAGGAAACAGACAAAGAAAGAGTTCACTGTGGTTTGATAAACGCTGCAGATTTACAATCACATCACACTACATTTGGAGTATTTAATGTCAGAGGTTCAGGACTGGGTCATAGGATCATTAACTGCAACCTGAGAGAGCCTGTAGCAGCGTAGTGTGTGGTGGAAGACTGTGATTACAGATATAATTCAGTCGGAACCAGAAATTTGCTCTTCTAAAGTTAGTGCTGGCTAAGTGACAATGTTTGTGTGTGTGTGTGTGTGTGTGCAGTGCATGCTATTAAGTCTGTAACAATAGAAATGTGGGTTAATCAGTGTCAGTGAAAGTGGAGACTACACAATCATAAATTTACAGTCAAAAGATATTGCACAGACTGACATAAAAGTACTACATAAAAATACCTTGGAGGCTGATTCTGTCAGTAGATACGAGGCACAGCTGCACACTGCATCATCGGGGGTCTCACTCTTACTATATAAATAAATAAAAATGCTGATGCATGTGTATTCTAGTAAAGCTGCTTTAAGCCAAAATACTGAATTTCATGACTCGTGATCAGGTTTGTTTGTGGAGTTACATCATAATCTTTAACTGACAAAAACACAGAAACTGAATCAGGTCTTAGGGATGTAAATAAATACGCTGTAGAGACATGAACAGATCATTTGATCTAACCAAATATGGACAGTTTTTAACCAAACAAGTTGTGCAGGATGAAGCTTGATTGATGTTGCATTAGTGTTATATACCTGGCATCATGTGACATAGCTACAAGAACTAACAAGCTAAAGTTAGGGACTTTTTCAAAAGTGCATGCAACATGGCCAAGGGACTGTTTAAAAGTTTTGTCGGTAGCTTTCTCATTTTATTTGTCATTCACAGACATTTACATTTACCTATATTATATATGTCATATATATATATATATATATATATATATATATATATATATATATATATACATACATACCTTCATTATATTACCTATATATATAACCTATATTATATATGTTATGTATAATATATATATATACTTACATTTATACACAGTTAAGTAGGTTAATCCATGTATTTACACAACCTCAAGTTTTTAAATAAAAATCACGCATTATGGATCAGTGAAGTTCTTACTTGTATACAAATGATACTTTTTTATTACTACGTTGAAAATATTATAAATATACCAGTTGTTTTATGCAGCCAAACCTTTACATATGTGTATAAATATGATGAATATAAATGGCAGTATAAAACAACTGAACACAGAAAATGAAACAATGTACAGATAAAGTAGCTTTGTGTAACACCCCTATAAGGTCGAGAAGAAGGTGAATTTTGATTGAGACTATTGCTGTGATGCTTTTGGTATAACAGCATACTCATTAAAACCAGTTTTTTAGTTTTCTAGTTTCTAACTAACTTTCTTGCCAATATGTCAAACAAAAGTACAGTAAACTGCTGGTAAATCATGAATTACATCTGCTGTTAATCATTAGCATTCATGTGGTGAGTATGGTATGTTTTACTGAAATACATTATTCCTGTATAGGTTAAATACAAGATGTTTACATTACCATTCATCATACACGCTCATGGACACTCACAAAATTATTACAAAAAAGTATCAGATAAAACAAACACAATGGCAGAGGGAGAATTTAACTGTACAATAATTTCTCTGGGTTGAAATAATCTTGAGATGATTACCTGTGGGTCAAATTAATGACAGAAGGATCAGTAACATAATATCACTTCAGTCTTATTGCTCTTGGAGAGGAAGAAAACCTCAAAAACCTCCCAAACTCAAAAAGCTGCTCAACTTACCATTAAATAACCTTAATATAACATCAATTTAGTTGATGTCTCTATCGAGGGCTCCGGTTCCATGAGAACGGACGTTTTCAGTTTGAGAAATCCCGACAGGAATCAGACCATTTGAAGTATTAGGTTAGTTTTTTTTCCCCAGGGGAAGAGCTGGAGCCAACAGGGGAAGACAGCATGTAGTCGGGTGTTCCCTGAAAGAATTAAATTCAAAGTATAAGCAAAAATACTACTTTCCTGACCTTAAATAACACATACAAAAATTATACATAATATCAGTTGTACAGCCATTGCATGTTTAGCTTCTCCTTAAAGCAGTGGTTCAGTACTTTGGGAAATGCACTTATTCAATGTCTTGCCAAGAGTTAGATGAGAAGATTGATAACATACAAAGTTACAACCAGGAGAAAATTAGCTTAAATTAGCACAAAGCAGGAAAACAGCTAGCCTGGCTCTGTCCAAAGGTAACAATATCTGCCTACCACCTCAGACACTCACTAATTAACACAAGTTATATCTTGTTGCAAAGTGTCGCAAACCTGTAAAAGCACAATGTGTCATTTAGCATTTGGTTTGAGAAAAAAAATCTGATTTACTTTCTTGCCAGGCATTAGATGAGAGGATTAACACCACTTTTATATATGCAGGTTAAATATGACTCTTACGGTTAATTCACCAAGTTCCAACACCTTTAAAGTAGTTTGGATTTAACATATGAGATATAAAGCGTTAATTAGTGAGCTTTAGATGTGTTGTTGGGCATATGTTGTTACCTTTGGACAGAGCTTGATTCTGCCTGTTTCTAGCTTTTATGCTAAGCTAAGGTATCAAGCTGCTGGCTACAGCTTCCTATTTAGCATACTAGACATAGTGGTATCAATCTTGTCATCTATTTCTCAACACGATACTGAACAAGCATATTCCCCAAAATGTCAAATAATTCCTTTAAAGCCTACATTTGGCTTTTTGGAGGTGTTTGGAGACATTTTTTGGTGTGTATTGCTTGCTGTAATTGTATTCTGAGACAAGCTGGGCTATGACTATTAACATTAATCTTATCATTTCATTTATTCCCTTCCCTGTTGCAAATATTGTGTCAGTACAACATGAACAATATTTTTTTTGGTCATTCCTGCTATCTATGCTCCGATCTCCTGCTGCCTCCTTCTTTCTTTCACTCATCAGCTCTCAGAGACAGGAAGCAATTCACTAACCCCTCTCATCACCACTCCAGTTGTTCCCGTCTCCACCACTTTGGCAAGCCATTTTGATAAATACCATGACAATTCATATACAGCGAGCCCGCCATACCATATTAGCCTCAATATGATGGAGTGTGCAGCACAAATCTAGGGCCCCTGACTGAGTATGGTGTAGTATCCTCTTAAATCCCTTCAAAAAGCAAGCATTCCCTCATGGATTCATGAAAAGAGCCCATTTATAGACATGAAAAAAAGGCCTGTTTCAACAGACTTTAAGTGAGGCGGCCAAGGAAAACAATGTGCCTGGCCAGAAAAACTGAAGTCTGTAATGCACCGACTTAATTCCATTCTCTCGCATGAAAAGAGAATAAAAAGTTCAGTGCTGGCTGGAAAACTTGCTGTGTCCGAATTGTGTGCGACTGACAGAGGCACTGACATACAAAGTATCACTCTGCACGAAAATCAACTTGAGGCTAAATCACACCACAGGCTGCCTCAGCAGGGCCAGACTACGTCACAGTGATATGACAAGTGATATATAGACAGTTAAGCCAAAATGCTGAAAACAGGATTGGGAGAAAACGTGAGAGGGAAGTTGAGAGACAGAGAGAGAGAGAAATAAGCAGACTGGGAAAGGAAGAGAAAGTTAGAAAGTATACAAAGACAGAGTAATAGTAAAGTAAGGGCGGGAGAGAAAGATGGAGAGCGCTTGGTGCCAGTCGTCAGTCCATTTGGTCCATTAATGTGGAGAATAACGGCCTCACTGACTGAGGGATGATGGGAAAATGGTCCCTCCTGTAGGGTAGCCCTTGAAGTGATGGATCATGGCGAGGACAGAATGTGGCACCCGATGACCGACACCACCTTCCTTAGCTCATCATAGGCATAAACAACAGGGGAGCCTTTCTGTAAAGAGAGAGCACTTTCACAACACAGAGCCAAACCAAACTACAGGGTTTTAGCATGATAACCTTGTAATGGCTCAGTCCCATTTTTAGCGCCTGCTTCTGTCTTTCTGCCTAATAAGAAAATGTTGCTGCGCTGCACAAAAACTGAAAAATGCAACATCACTACACCTCAAAAATACTTGCAGTTAACTGTTTAACCACAGCACTAAATAGGTAATACTTAAAAACAAACAACGCTCCCTTTATTTCTTTGTTAATTTACCATGGTGTAAGTGTGATAACCAAGTAGCAATCACTGGAGCTGAAAAATGAAGCCAATGTGGAATTTGAGGCTGGCTCCAAAAGCAAGCTAATACCCATATACTCCCATGTTGAAATGCTCAAATTCTGGTCTGGTTAAAAAAACTGTTTTCGTCTCTGTAGCTAATTTCTTCCTTAATGACAACAGTACGAGGGTGAGTTTTTATATAACTCACACATTTAAATCTTATTAAGACTTAAAGTTATGCATAATTAAGGGCGTGGCTGCACTGAGTCATTAGTGGGTGCCATGACAGGCAAGTCGCTACCACAGCGACAACATTGGTTAAGTAGATAACGTAACCATGACATAACTCTATATTAACAGAGTATATGTGTAGCCATAGCCATCTTTATTTCAATGTAGTTTTAGTTCATGAAAGTTAATTGTAACTTATTGGTTGCCTAAAGAAGTCCTGTTTTTCATTAGCTGAAATTAGTATTAGCAACGGCATTATCACAATAAACCATAGACTGTAAATGCACTGTGTTAACCAAGCTAGCAGCTAGCATTAGTGTCAGCTACACCCAAATTGTGTCACTTCTGGCTCCAAAAGTCCAAATGCAAACTCGAGACTTCACAGTGGGAGTCCATAAACCAATGGGTAGCTAGACATTATTTTTTAGAGTTTATGGTGATAATGATATCTCAAAAATGATCACTTTTCTTACTGGGCTCATTATCCTAAAAAGAAAAATACTAAATTTATGTGACAATATGATTAATTCATACGCTGAAATTATGTAATTCCTGTGCACAATTAACAGGACATAATGTTAAAAAGGATATTTTTCATACAGTATGATCAATGCTTGTCAGAGACAATACATTTTAACAGGCAAACAGGCAAAATCCTCTACATATCTTGAGTATCAAAACTACAGCTTTCTTACTGACCTAACAAGAGTAGCCACAAAGACCGTAGCTTCAGGTCCTGCTATTTTGGTTTGATTTTGAAAGAAAATTCCTGTTGTGCTTTGAATTGTAATCTTTGACAATCTTTGACATCCCTTAACATATGAAAAAACATTATGCTCCTTCATTCGTGTGCATGAACTATTAAGTCTAGAGCATGATTTATTAATTTGTGCACGCAAATTATTATTTTTACCACTGCATGTCCCTGTATCTGCTTGTCCAAATTCCCCAAAATGGCCTTTTCATGATATTTTGGTCAATACAGCATATATAACTTGATTAAGTCACATGGGTAATGGCCAGCAGTGACCTGGTTACATTTTTTCAAGATTAGAGGGGTATCAGCAGCAGAGCAGGTCATCACAAAAACAACACTAGAGGAAGGCTGTTTCAATCAAGATTACAGTGAATGTATGTTTGAAAAACATGGTGAACCATTACTGTATGTTGACAGGATACACACTTGATTGGCTTAGTGAGAGGAGGGTGAGGCAGACAATACACTTCACTGGTGTGGAGTATAAGCTGAAGCTTTAAAAAGCTCCAGAGGATCGAATGTGATTCATGGTGTTTTTGCTTTATTTATTCTTGTTCATGGTTACAAAAATTCAGCTGGCTTGGGAATTTGTGCAACCTGCACTCTTAATAAATCCTATAAATCAAACATCTACCAAGTCAAAATACTGCACAAGATCATATTCCACTACATATATCAATTACTAATAAGACAATCTCAGGTATTGTACAAATGAACAGCATCTAAAACTGATCTTGGGTGCTTTTGCAGTATTGCAGAGTGTTTCCTGGCTAAACAACTGCATTGTCTAGAGGTAATTACCAAGGAGAGAATTAACAACGTGAGGCCAAGTGCGAGTACAGGTCTGCTCCTGGAGTGTGAAATCAACTGGAGAGCCTGGTGCTGCGAACCAGTCCTGTTGGCAAAGGAAGATAGGTCGTCTTGGCCGGCTTTTAAATACAGCTGTTCCAGGAGCCTGAGACGTGAATAATAGGTGCAATATGAGATCGTTGTCAATTTTTCAAATAACTGACAAACACGTCGTGGATGATTGTTCTCAGACGGGGGCCT
Source organism: Scomber scombrus (assembly GCF_963691925.1). Taxonomy (NCBI): domain Eukaryota; kingdom Metazoa; phylum Chordata; class Actinopteri; order Scombriformes; family Scombridae; genus Scomber; species Scomber scombrus. The sequence continues at coordinate 7,815,875 of NC_084990.1, forward strand.
CGGTGGAGGAATTTGCCAAAACAGCCCGCCTGGTGTAGCTGAGAGAAAATTACAGTCTTGAAAACATTCAAGGAGAGTGACCACAATTAATGAGAGCTCTTCTCATGGGAGACATTCAAAGTCATCCGTCAGACGAGCACAGATTGACACTTGGTTTAGACAGACTTTGTAAAGTTTGGGCCTCGGCTAGAAAAAGGCTTCCCCTGACATGTTTTCTCATGAGTGGTGAGAGTAAGATCTAAGTGAGAATCCCTCAAAATCCACAGTGGGAGTCTGCTGTTGGACAGTACAGAAAACCCGTTTTTCAAAAGTATGTTATGGTCTGTCTGCTTGTCTTCGAGCCTTTCTGCGCCTGTCTGTCTTTGGTTTTGAGTTCAGCACCTCCAGCCTCAATCTTAAGATCTGGTTTCTCTGGTTTTGTTTTGTTTTGTTCTGTTTTGATTGTGTCTGATTATTTTATGACTGTGTTACCTCCTCTGTCCTGTCTTCCAACACCATGTTTTTCTATTGTTTTACACTTGTATTGTTGAAACTTTATTTCACAAATTAATTTAAAAAAAGAAGATCTGGTTTCTCACTTTCCCTGTGTACAACGGGATTTCCCCAACCCCATATTCCTAACCATAATGACCATAATGAAACTAAATTTCCTCTTTAAAGTCAATCCATCCTTTGGCATACCATGTACCAACCACTGGATCAGACAGTAAGACACAATAAGAACTTAGCTTTGTTAAAGAATGGGGAAATAAACAACCTGCAAAAGTATTTTCCTAATTGGCCCGCTTGAGGAAAAGCGTGTCAAGGCTGAAATCCATCATGCTGATTGCTGGCCTTGTATGCGTGGAGCCACATGGGGGTGGTGCTGTGTGGGGTTTGTTGGGGTTTTTGTGGTTTTGGACTCTGCACATGTTAGTTGGATCTCGGGAGGGAAGCCCTCGCACAGCCGAGAGCAGCTCATTACCTCAGTTAGTCATCAGCCCCACTGTCTGCAGCAGGATGATAAATGAGCAGGTCCTCATGTGTGGCTCTGACAGGCCAGTGGCATGGGGTCAAGCTGACATCTATCGAGGGGCGCAGACAGCAGGGAGGCCTAGCAAGAAGTAACCACACTTGAGAGAATCTGTGAGGGCTTTCAGGGATTTTAAAAACACCCTCCAGTGCCTTTACTGGAGGTCCTCTCTGCTAGAGTTAAGCTGCATGAATAGTCGATATTGTTTCTAAAAGGGCAACTTCACATCCATCCAGCTAAATAGATACAGTACAGCCAATTTCTGTACTGTTTATAAAAAACTGATCATTTTGACAGGGTTTCACTTCACTTTGACGCTGGTAGCCAATGTCTGATTTGTGTTTTGACCACTTCTTGGGCTCATTATTTCCAGTCTGTATGTAGTTAGTTCTTATTTTCAATAGAAAAATGAATCAAGAAATGTATCTCTGTCCATTTGGAATGTAAAAACAGAAGCAACTTTGATGATAAACTGTAAAACATGGTATTGTAAAAACTAAATGTGCAGAACAAATTTATAAAATGCTATTCTTTAATCTGTTATTGTATTGTTATACTTTTGTCAAGGGAATCTGGCTGCTCTTTGGCTTTATCAGAATTGAGCAATTTTTCAACCTTTTCCTTGTTAATTTCTACAAGTAACAAATTGTAGTCCTCAACAGTGGATAAGCCTGTTTACAGTCCAATTTTTGATGAGGGAGAACATTATATTTGGATGAAAATCATGTTTGAACTGATCTACTTGTAATGACAAAAAGCCTTGTCATTAGCCTATCAAAGCCTGATAATGATAAAAGACTGAATTACCACTGAATTCATTCAGCCAGGGTAAACATATTAGTCAGTTTCTTTGTGGGAGGGCAGCTCTTTTTGTTTTTGCTGCATTCAATCAGTACTGACTAAAAAAAACACTCAAATCATCACCAATTCACAGTAGTACTTGCCTGTAACAGTTAATTTAACCCATTTGTCACATATTTACTTCCGTAAATTCACTTATAACTTAAGTAACAGCTTTGTTAATCTCATCTGTGCTTCAGAGGAATGGAGTCAGGCTAATGTCTTTTTTAACATACCAAAAGAGGTTGCTTATCAGGAAAAAGGTAGATTTACTGAACACTGATTTGAACAAATGGTCAACTCTGTCATTGTTCTGGTGAGGACAGTCTTGCAAGTTCATATTCAGGTTAGTAAACTTTGGCTAATTGTTGCAGAAAGGATTAGGGTTAGGGTTAGTGATAATGACAAAACTTTCAGCCTCTCCCTCTCTAGACCGTTTTTCATCTTTTGCACACAACTAATTCTGTAGTTATATTTTTCTCATTTTAAACTCTCACAGGTTTTGAAACAACCTGTTTGCACACAACACTCTAAAGTAAACTAACTCTAAGTAAACTGTAGAGTTACTGCACTGTGGAGTTATGAAGCTTTGTGGGCTGGACGTAGTTACGTGTATGAGCGTTTCTACAGCACAAGAGTCAAACATATATGACACAATCTGAACTATAAAATAACACTCTGAATGAACACGCACCCCTCATTAGACACACTTTCTGTCTGTCTGTTTGTCACAGTCATGACGGCAGTGACATTTCTGTCAGCCAGCAGACTAAGTGCCACAAGGATGATTCAACACAGTCTAATTCTTCTCATATGCACTTGTTGGTTTTTCACCATACGCTCTGGCAAATTGCAGTGATTTGCACTCATAAATTTGTCATGCACAAGTTTCCCCTCTGACTCCGGCACACATTCCTCTTTCAGCTGGCACTGCTACTTGCAACGTTAATGTATGAGACAACCGGATATCTCCCGGAGAGGGGTGTGTGCGCGTGTGTGTTTGTGCATGTGTGTGTGGGACCATGCTGGACATGCCACTCTTGTTTGAATGATGTTGATGTGAGCTGAAGTGGCATGACTGTGACTCTCTATGAGGGAGGTATGGCACAGGATCCAGACTGGTGTGTGTGTGTGTGTGTGTGTGTGTGTGTGTGTGTGTGTGTGTGTGTGTGTGTGTGTGTGTGTGTGTGTGTGTGTGTGTGTGTGTGTGTGTGTGTGTGTGTGTGTGTGTGTGTGTGTGTGTGTGTGTGTGTGTGTGTGTGTGTGTGTGTGTGTGTGTGTGTGTGTGTGTAGATTGTTTGGCAGACATCAGATGAGGGGATGTCATGCCCCTCAGTCTTTCACACACACCCACACACACACACAAACACAAACATCCATATCCAACAGCAGCGAGCATGAATGGTCATTCAGCTCCAGCCAGCAGTATGAAAACAAGTCAAAGGGAGGAAGAGGAGGAGGAAAAGGGGGAGGATGAAGGATGGGGTCTTGGGCCAAAAGAAACATGGTGGGCTCGTCTGTCCTCCTCCCTGTCCTGATGAGCACCCCAGGCAAATATTCTGTGAATGAGAGCATATTTTTGGGGGGTTACACTTCCATTTCACCCTGCGAAAGAGCAGGAGGAGGAGGTGGTGGAGAGGTGACTCATCCATGATGTCATAGGAGATGAAAAATTTTAAATGAGTCTCAATGTGCAAAAGAGGACGTGAATTTTGGCCTACTTCTTGGTCTGGTTCTTCTATTATTGACTTCTACAACTAATGGCGCTCGTTCTCGACCTTTTCAACTTCAGTGATCCCCTCAAATGGAGTGCCCACCTCACGCTGCACTTTTCTTTACTTGTCAGTTCAACATTTCTTAACAGAAAGCTTTGCTTTTAATTCAATTTTATAACCTTCCAAATGTTACTGGATAAAATGGCTAAAATTCTGATGCAGAAAAAGCTATTCCAGAGGGTTTGTGACATTCAGGAAAATTTATTCACTATCTAACCGCCGCTTCTTTTCCAACTGAGGATGGGAAAATTGTATTTTAGGCTAGTGTGTGTCATGTGACGATCCTAAAAGTTGCAGCTGCTACGCCAAAATTGCTTGACTGCGCAGCGCCATTCAGGGGGTTTGATATTGATGCATAAATGAAGAAAACAGTATAGTTTAACATTTTGTCAAATATGCTTATTCGTTTGTTGAGGAGGTCAATACCACTTGTTTGTACGCTAAATACGAAGCCTGGAGACTGCTAGCTTAGCACAAAATACTGAAAACAGAGTTCAAATGTTACAATGAATCACCTATAAGCACCTAAAGCTCCCAAAAGTTGTACAATTGCGATATAACAGTTTAATTAGAAAGAGTTTTGAGCTTTACGTAGATTTTTTCACCTGTGAGCAGAAGCAGGCTAGCTGTTTCCCCCTCATTTCAGTCTTTATACTAAGCTAAGCCAATCGGCTGCTGGTGCTAGCTTCATGTTGAATGGCTGGATGTGAGAGTGGAGTCAATAATTTCACATAATCCTCAACAAAAAAAAAGTGCATTTCCTCAAATGCCAAAATAGTCCTTCAAGCGACCAAATGTTAAACTGCGAGGATGATGAGCTGAGACATTTTCGGCAAAGCTACAAAGATGAAAATCTAAATTATGGGCGTCCTTCTTAGAAAAAGATTTTATTCCACTAGAATATTTATAGTTCATGTTTTTAAAAAAAAATCCTCATTAATTATAAAGCCACAAGCTAGTTTTAAAATTTGGTCTAAAACACCTTATAAGGACTATTTTCTACATTCACTCTTTGTTTAGCAGCTATGTTGGTAACCGCTCTGACGTGTGTGGGACACAGAGCCTGGACATATTCCTTTGATCCCTGGCAGCAAACTCAATATAATGAGGTGACTTCACGATCATTGAGAATTTATGCTCATTGCATAAAATAGTTTTCAATTCAACAAATTCTGAGCCTTGTCCTTCTGAAACCCCACTCTGACATTTTCTCTATTTCTCCTAGAGTGGGCAAGTTGTAAAGTGAGAGGTCCTATGAAGTTTGCTGTGGGTGTGACACAAACTCACTAGGGTTTAAATTACCTTTGAAGTAGCGGCAAATCACCGCAGCAAAGCAGTTTTGGCTCAGTGGCTACAGCTGGTTCACCACAGGAGTCAACATGGAGCTGATGTATTTCCACAAGGCATGTTGGCACAATGGAGTTTGATAGCAGAAAATGTCATTCAATCAATGGAAAATATTCCTCAGACGAAATGAGTAAGAACTTCTTTCTAGTGCTGCCACTCTGAAAGCACAATAATAACATTGTACACAAAGTAAGAATGCACGCATCATGACCTCAAAGGCAGAAAGAAGATGATTTGAATCTGTGATAACACAGGTGAAGGGTTTAACTTGTTGCACAGTGCCAGATGCTGAGAACAGTTTTGTCTGTTTAGTTTATTTTTGAAAGAAATTGAGAGGTGAAAAGAATATAACATTTCACGGGCTGTAAATAAAGCAATGCGTCTATGTTGCTTACATGTTTTGCCAAAAACTGATTAGAGTAAATTCTCGACTGTGGAAATTGTCCATGTACTAGTATGGTCTGTATCAGTGGATAGAGTTAGCTGACTACAAAAAAAGCCAGTAAGTGGACCTTGAGTAGGTATAGTTTACTATTTTTGAGGTCAAGAGGAAACTTTGATGCTCGATTTTTAGGCTGGCAAGGACAAGAAGGCCGAAAACCATTATGGATGACATCATTAACAGCTTCTGACCTCGAATGTCAATACTGTGTTTCCTTGACAACTAAGCAAACCCAATCTTCTAATGAATGCTGTATAAAATTGTTTTAAGCTCTGGAAAAATTAAAGAATTATACCCTGAGTTGGGATTGTTTTGTTAAACTAGATCAGATTTGGTTTGATTTGTTTTTTATTTTAATGACTCTATGGGAAGTTTTACTCATTGCCATTTAATCCAGAAAATTAAAAATGTTCAAAGGTTCTCACTGAGAAGAGAAGAAGAGTTATATATTAAGTGCTTGGGTTTAAATGCCCTTTCCTTCAAAAATATGTCTTCCATCTTGTTCTTACATTTGGATGTTTGAGCTTCAGAATGATATATGTGCAAAGTTTGACACTAGAAACAGTTTTTACATTCATCTGCCGAAAGTGGAACATTTCTCCGTGCTCACCTTAAATCTCAGTTTATGGGGCGTACTTATGAGCATGATTTGTGAGATCACAATCAGTTTGGAGCCAATCAAGGCCCAGTATATAACTTCTACATGTGTGATGTGGAAACTTGAAGCCTCCACCCGACAAACACTAGTGATTCATTTCTAAATGTGATTTGGGGTGACTACCCACTAAAAATCCCTGGTTTTAAATTTCACCCAGTTTGAGTCAATATAGCATCAACACAATATTGGGTTAACTTTACCAGGTGAATAACAGTTAATAACAAACGGTGGCATGCATGTTTAAAATGAGTAGAATAGATTATAAAACTTTAGTTTAGTAAAAATAAAAAATAGCACAAAAACTGGTGAAAATTGATTTGTATTGAGCAGCTTTGTGGGTAACATTAACCCAGTTTTGCGCTGGTGCTATATTGACTCAAATAGGGTAACATTTTAACCCAGTGATTTGAAGTGTGTAACTAGCTTCACCTATCACATAAAACCACATTAACTATTAGTTAGTGGGACATAGCTAGCACAACAGTATGATAGGAGGAAGTGCGTGTGTTTGGATGTCACTCTCATTCATGCATCCTCCACTTTACTCCTCCTGACCTCACAAAGGGGATGGGGCAGTTTGGAGTGTTGGCCAACAGTCCTCTTGATAACATGCTGCACTTATTAAACCAGACACACTTTGAATGGTGGATGATTTGATTTTAATCTCTCTTGTAATGAAACCTTGGAGAAATAATTAACATTACTGAAGTTAAAGACAACTTCCATCATTTCATTGTGACTTTAAGATGTTTGACAGAGCTATAATATCACACACATTTCAGGGCCACATTTACTCATTAGGGACCCCTTTACAAGAATTTGGTCTGTTGAGCACTTATTGACCCTCAAGATCACGTTTTAAAGACTTAAAAATCCAATGTGACATAAGCCCCCTCAATAAGACAGGGCCCAGAAATAAAGGCCCCATGTTACTTAATGTTTCTGATGGAAAGAGTCACAGGACAAACAGCCATTTTGGTGTAACTTAACTCATCTTCCTCACTTCCATGTCAGTTTGTTTTGCAACCCGTGATGAAATCATCAAAAGAAAAGTAACATGGGCAAGATTAGTTTTTCTAACCCTATTAGGACCAATTAGACAACCCCACGCTGAGTGATAACAGCATTTGATTACTCCCTGGGTGGAGACAGATGCTATCTGGCTCTGTTGTTGAAGCAGCACGACCTTTAAACACACCAGAGTTGTTCTGAAGGGGATCCCGATCCCAGCAGAGTCCTTTATCTCTGTTGTAGGACACAGTAGTGTCAAAGAGCCCCTTGTGATCACCCTCAGGACCAGTAGGGGGTATTTTAATAGCTGTCTGACCCGTGGTGACTCTTGCCTGCTGCCATCTCTCTCACAGGGTAACCATTGTGCTGCATGAGGAACACTGAAAGTACAAGACGCTAAAAAGAAGTCTGGCGGTTCTTTTTTTCCTGTAAACTGCGCAGTTCTTTCTAAATGAACTGTGTCAACAAGCAACAATATAAGTTTCACCTTGAGGCAGGAACAACGGTTAGCTCCACCCGTCCCTCAGACAGATGACCTGCTGTAACACTTGTCAGTCATCTTGACGAGCTGTCAGCTAGTCTGAGGCTGAGATAACCATCTTCTGTAGTCTCCACAGAGACTAGAGCTACAGCTGTGGTAAATGTTGACTTTTTTTCGACCACTCAAAGCTGAGGCACCTCATCAAAACTACACAGTTACCTCCACCTTGGATGGACTAATACTAACACTGGCACATTGATATTGGTATACATTGGTACACTAGTATTCAACTTAATGTGAAAGGGTATGGTTATTCATATTACAAAAAGAAGTGAAGTAAATCTGTAATTGTTTTCGTCCAGTTCAACCTTGGCTACCTTGCAAATTTGCACTAGTGACCAACAGCGACAATGCTGACCAATGTAGAAACGGAGTGTCCAAAATGGTGGAAGCTAGCATAGGTTTCTCACTGTAGTGCACCATCCATTTTTGTTTAATTTAACCCCCCTCTCTTAGAGAATAAACGGTTCCCCGAAAGAGAAATGCAGACGGTCATGAGTCAGGAATTGATGATACAATACGTGTTTTGAGTAACTAATGTGATCTTGTTAGCAACCAAACTAACTAGCTTGCTAAATCAAAGTTGGTTTGGCTTGGAGAGCATTTTCATTTATGTACAATCCTCTCAGGGAGGATTAACCAACCCAGTACCGGTACATCTTGACAAAAAGCCTAGCATGTCAAAAAAAATGTAATTCTCTCACCAAGTATGACAACTTCCGCAATGTGTTTTGTGATGTTGGTCAATTGGTGCACAGAGCGCTCTTCTACATAGAATTGTAAACAGGAGTTACAAGCAAAAGAGGAATGATGTTGTTGGTACAACTCATGCTGTGAGCTGGAACTGTAAAAGGGAGGAAAGGTTCATGAGGTAACCAGTCAGCCAGTATCACACACACACACCACTTCAGATACCACTGTTAGCTTCATATTCCTGAAAATAATTCCCTGGCAGCTCCAATGACATGAAAGATGAAAAGCTATTGCTGCAATCCATTGTACTCAGAACTCAAGAAAAAACATCTCCAACATGGAAGAGGTTGGAGAATTTATGTAGTGTCTGTGAAACGTGCTGCAACAACTTTGTAGTTGCCATTTCCATTTAGTGGATCTGTGCTTGATAGAAGTCATTGTGAGCAGGTAGTATTAGCCTACTCCTGCAATGTCTTTTAAAATGTGTTAATCTGTTAAATCAGCTGCTATAGTTTTGGGTTGGAATGAAACGTCAATGTTTTCCTGAGCAGATGCACTGGGACACATTTAGATTGGAAGTTGGGAAGTCGGGAACACCAACTCAGAACTATCCGAGTGTAGTTGTGTGTTTTAGCCAAGTCACAGCAAGAATGTATGACTCTATAATCATTTAATTTGACACAGTGACATCTTACCAAACTAAAATATTGTGTAGTCTGAACCTGGTCTTACTTTGCAAGGACAAGTAGACGAGCTTTGCTGTGGCATTATCTGATGTTTCTAGAAAGAGATGCTGCTGTTGATTTTTTTTTAACATTTTCAGTAATGTGAGATCCACAAATAAAGTTTCATTCAACTCTATTGTATTTGAGTGGAGAAAGAATTATGAGAGATGGATGTCTCAAAACGTGTCTCAAAAACGATCTGCACAAGAGGAAGTGAGAGTTTTTTGTTATTTGCTGTTACGCTTTAAATTACCAATAGAAAAGTAATATATCAAATATGTTCAACGTCTTTTTAACAGTATCCTTCTAAAGATCTTTTGTCCATTTTTTAACACATTTTCTGCTTAATGACCACAAATATTAACTTGAAAACTACCCACAAAAATTTTTTTTTAGTTTATTTAAAAGCAAGTTTTCTTTGCAAGGGCTAATAGCATACAGGCATAACACACCGTCACATATTGATAATGATGTGAAAAATCCTGTGTTGTTATTTTCACGTTGAACACTGCAGCTTTAAAACCTCGTAGGTCTCAGTGTGTGACCTTAATGGCTTCAGGATTAAATACATCCACACCACCCTCTCAGCTTCTCTGCTCAACTTAAATCAACACTCATGAGCAGTTACCCTGAACTAAAAGCGCTGCATGTCTCTCGTTGGCTGTGCGCTCCGAAGCGTCACCATCTGTCATCCAGCGGCAGCGCTTCATGCATGCGTCCACCCCGGGTCTCCTCCCATTGTAGAAACAGCTGTAGACCGTGAACCGTGGAGTGTGGGTCTGACACGGATTACCTGGATACCGGCCGTTTAGTCTGGGTGGCCATCAACCAGCGAGCCAGCAGAGAGGGACAATTTCTTTGATTCTTTTTCTCAGAATACTTAAAAACGTTTCTTCAATTTTCTTTTTGCAATGGAAACATCAGCTATGACAAGCCGGCTCTTTCACATTCTGCATTTATTGGTGATTCTGCAGTCCAGCGGGGGTAAAGTCCTAACTGAGGAGCTTGGTGAAGTCGTGCGTCAAGGTGGAGATGTCCCGTCCCCTGAAGAGCAGCGCGTCTTTGCGCACGAAAGCGCAAACAAGGATATGGTCTCCATCAGCATGTTCAAAGTGTACGAGAAGTACAGTAAAGAGCCGCGGAGCCAAAGGGACGGAAACACCGTGAGGAGTTTCAAAGCTGTCCCGAGTGAGTGATCCCACACCTTCAGATACTGCTTATGCCTTGAAAGTAAAGTCTAGTATCCAAAAAGTAGTTTTATTATTTTATATGCATCACTATTCTTCCTTATTGAAAGTCCCTCAGGTATCTTCAGGTTCTTGGTATTATTATTAACTTTTGGATATTGATTAGACTTTCATTTTTAAAGAAATGTATTCAAAAAAGACCAACATTTCCCAAATTAAAAAAAAAAAAAAGATTCACATTTTTTTAAGCATCATTTTGTGTCACTCAAGTTATATCCATTTGGTGATTATTACATTACATTACATTACAAGCACTACAAAAGGACAAAAGTATATATTTTATAATGGTAGCAATTTAAAATGTGAATCAGGATAAAATCCTATGTTTATTTACCCTTTAAAAAGTACAATGTTACAGTTTAATTTAGAAGTTGTTACAACACAAGCAAGGATCTGGTCAGGAGAAAACAACAAGAGTAAGTGCCATAAAGCTAAATTCAGGTCTGATGGGATGTAGGCGCCAAAGTGCATATAACATTAATCTAAAACATGATTAATAGAACAGTTTTATGCTTCTTATCTTTGAATTATGCACTGATTGCTGAGGGTACTTATTCATTTGTACCGCACATTTCAAGTTCCTTTCACAGACTGAAAATGCATGCCACGTAAACAGAAATGCAGAAAATTCTGAAAAATCTTTATTACTTCATCAGTTGGACATCCTAAACAATCCTTAATGCAGGTGTTTTGTCAATCACAGAGCAACCCTCGCTGCCCTTTAGGTTAAACATCTTCACCTCTATGCTCCGTCAGTGGTGTGATTTAGTGAACTGGGGGACTTTAAGTGTTGAGCACTGTTAGTTCCCCGGTAGCAGTAACAGTCTAGGTGTTAGACAAGAGAACCTATTATCACACCCAGACACCGGCTGCAAAGCGAAAAGCCTCAGAGGAGCTCTTTCTCCTATAAGCATTTCCATATGCCTCAGACCTACTGGACCGATCCAGTGTTTGTCTTTCAGGCTGTGGTGGAAGTGTGGGAGACAAGGTTGAACTTCAAGAGGATAGCGATCAAGGATGAGGTTTTGGTCATGTGTGAGGCAGGCACTTAACTGTGCCGCGCTTAATATTTCCCATGCTGATGCTTATGTCAGTCAGATGTATTGAGCAACATTTTGCACAACATATATTGGATTCAGTTATTCATGTCAGTCAAACATGTAAGATAAAGGAGCAACAATTAGAGAGGGGAGAAAAGCTTAGAAGAAGCTACTTGATCACATCTTTATTGTTCATTTCAGAGCAGGATCCACTGATCAGTTGAATAACTTCATGCTTTTATTTAGACTGAAAAAGATTAGATCTTTGATTGATCAGTCTTTTCCCCAAAGGCATTAGACAAAGTACAAAAAGCATGGCAGACATGAGGAAAACACAGCTGGTTTTCTTAGTTCCAAAACAGTTGAGAGAAACAAGGTTTTTACATGCTTTGTATATGGGAAAGAATTATGATGAGATGAGTAATATGCATGTGTTTAGCCCATACTTAAAAAATCTGACTCAGCAAGTTTTTAACAGCATGGAGACCATGTTTTTATTGTCAGTTTTTCTTTTAATTTCTTTTTTCAAATCCCCCAGGAGTCTTGCATGGCAAAGATGTGTTCCAATTCAACTTATCCTCCATCCAAGACTCAGAGGTCATTCTCTTTGCGTCTTTTCACTTCCTCTACAAACGCCCCCGCCACCACCAGCGACTGTGGCATTTCCGAAGGCCTCGCCACCCGTCTGGCAGCCTCCAGCATCCTCCCTCCTCACAGCTCCTCGTCCATGGATCGTCCCCAAACTCTGCTTTTGCAACGCCACTGGGAAACATAACTCTGACGCCTTTCAAGAAAGGCTCTTGGCAATCGAGGGATATCACAGTAGTGGTGAATCAAGCCAGAGATGTCAAAGAGCTCATGGTCACGGTGGAGTTTGATATGGGATTTGGGGCGGCTCGGATGCAACAGAGGAGTCCTCACGGCCATGAGCGCCTCTCTCCAGCCAACCTGCCATATATTTTGCTATACGCTGATGATCGAGCCATAGACGAACCAAACAGTGTAGCCATGTCACTCCAGCGCTATGGGCCCTTTCCGGTAGGGGAGGATTCATCCACCTCAGCCTCAAGGATCCGGAGGGAGCTTCAACACCAAATCCACACAAATGATATTCCAGAGGTCCAGTTCAACACCTTAAAGAATCATGAACTGTGGCAGAGCACATTTTTCCCCGCCAAATCCAAAGCAGTGGTCAAACCGGGAAGGAAGCCGGGCCAGGAGAGCAGCGAGGGCTTGAGTAAGCCGCAGGTGCTGAGCTTTGATGAGCGGACAATGAAGAAGGCCAGGAGGAGACAGTGGAGCGAGCCAAGAGTTTGCTCCAGGCGCTACCTCAGGGTGGACTTCGCTGACATTGGCTGGAGCGAGTGGGTGTTGGCCCCAAAGTCGTTTGATGCCTACTACTGTGCCGGCACCTGTGGATTCCCCATCCCTAAGGTGAGCCATCTTCTGGGATAGTATGAGATAGGGAGCTTCTCATTGGATTAATTTTCAGTAAACTTGGAAGATCAATGTGGAATTAAGATAAAAGCATATGTAGATAATCACAAACACTGACACACTTCTCAATGTTAAAAGCAGGGACATCACAATACACAAAAGATAAGATAAAATCATCATCAATCACCAAGAAACTTTCTTAAAAGCAAAAGGCAAAATTGGCAAATAGAAGAAATATTCAAAGAACTGTAACCAATTAAAAGTGTTTCAGTCAGAGCACTTTTGCCACTTTTGCCCCTCATGTAACCAGGTATCTTTTTAGATATTCACCTTCATTTTGACAGAGCAGAAAAAAAATTTCTTCAGTTTTGTTGTAATAATAATCCCTCTTCACGACTGCTTACTTCCTCAGGTGGTGCGTCCATCCAATCACGCCACCATCCAGAGCATCGTCAGAGCTGTGGGAATCGTCCCTGGTGTTCCCGAACCATGCTGCGTACCAGAGAAGATGAGTCCTCTCACCGTACTGTTCCTTGACCTGCACAGGGATATGGTGCTCAAAGTTTATCCCGGCATGTCTGTGGATACGTGTGCCTGTCGGTAGGGTAGGAGACACCAGAGCTGCCAGATCTGCAATCAATGCAAATGAAAGACCGTAAGGAGGACATAACTAGATTGAGCATAAAGAAGGAAGGCATTTTTCAGATGGAATAACAGTAGTGGTGAGACTCAATGGGGACAGCTGTGAGAGCTTTGAAATAAATTGAAATGACTGGCAGAGCTGTAGTTCTTAGGTCTGGTCTAGAGAACTCCTTTTTGACTTCTTAGGTCTCTACCATGATTGAACTCAGCTTTTTCCTGCTTATTTCATGATTTTCATAGATTAATTTTTCTCCACCTTTATTTTCTTCCCATCTCTAAAAACAACTCAAGAAAGTGCACTATTTGTGATGACTTCTACACAGTGTGGGTTTCAAAAGTTTCTTAAAATCCTCTGACATCAGTTTCCTCTGTATGGTGTCTGCTGCTTGTCTCTGTCTCCGTCAGATTCAACTGCAGTTTGGACAAACTGATCAATTGCACATTGACTCGAAGACTTAGGAGGGTTTTGGACACAGAGCCTGTATGGCAGTACATATTCATCCTTCAAATTTACCAACCCTTGTCATGTAAATACTGTAGTTACTAATGAAAACTAAATGGTACTTGTTTTTAAGTCACTCCGGGTGATGCATTGAACACCTCCCACATATTAGCGAGAAATGTTATTCATGCATGAGAGGTAATATCTTCCTTTAACTATATTTCAATAGTTATTTGTTTATATCTTGTATATAATGAGTGTGCTTTGACAACAATTGAGATTTAATATAGCAGAACAGTGTGCAGCATGTGTCTGCTTTATGCTACACCACAGAAAAAAATAGTGCGTTGCTGCCACCTGCTGTGCATTTTGGGAAAGTTGAGGGGACTTTTAAATGAAAAGGTTAATGTACCTCCTGTGGCTATTCAGTATTTTTCCCTCATAGACATAAATACTGTGTACCCAAATGACATGTACAGTTTCTAGTTTGTACAGTAATGATAGTAGATTTCCATAATAATTCAAAAGGGATAGATGTATCCACCCTTGTAACTGTATGGCTAAAAGTGTATTTGAATAGTTATATGCTGTGTACTTTGACAAATCATAAATATAGTGTATGCTTAATATGGAAATAAACTGAATTGTACATACAGTCAAAGATACTTGTTTACTTTGAAGTAAAAAGTATAAAAAGTATAGACTATACATTTGACATACAGTATGTTTTGCCATATCTTCTATAACTACCATACATTTACACTTACATGGAGGTTATTTAAAAGATTGGTTCATACATTGTTGTAATATGCTGATGTTAATTTTTTTATTAAAAATGGCCAGTCATTGCGTCAAATATTATGATAGAGTTTCCTCTCTGAACAAAGCTGCAATTAAGAAGTCTGAAAACCTTTGTGATTATATTGTAAATGTTTATTTACATTTTTGCTTCATTTTTGATATAAAACCAGTAATATAATGTAATGTAGACTTTCTCTGACAGCATTGAATAAGTGATAGCGGTGAGTGTCCCCACCTCATGACCCTCAAGAATTATGACCCAGCTCCGCAGTTCTCCTCAGCCCTACAGAGCATATAGCATATTTGAGTTCATTGTTTTGCTTTTATCGTCTGCAACTTTACTGTTTCCCTTCCCACTCACCACTTTCAAAGTCATTTCCATACACATTAGGCAGACAACACCAAACAACAGAAAGAGAAAGTTAGCAACTAGCTGGTGGACATAGCCTTTAGCCTTTGGAGCCTTTAGCTGCTTGAGGGCCACATATTTCCCTTAGGAGTTAGTAAAAAAAACAAAAAAGAGCTATCAGGAGAGTGAATGTTTACATCCATCAGATGGCCAGAAGCTTGGCTCCCAATAGTTCCCTAACATTGCTCCATGTCTGCTAGATATTTTTAAAAAACAACTGTCTACTGACACGTGGCTGTAACAACTTTTAAAGGTGATAATATATCAGTTTTGTAGTTACAGTTTATACCACTGCCATGTGGTGAAAAAAATCAGGTAGTGCTGCTTTAAAGAGCTAATTAAGAATTTAAAAAATTGTTCTGAGAGTTTTAATGTTCTTTGAAGCTGTTTGAAATGCTTTTGCACCATGATAAGAAAGAAATTAGGGAGGAAACACTTGAGATATTTATGAATTTCCGGACATTAAAAGTCATGTTGGATAATGGGTCAAAACATTAACCACCGACAACGTCAGCATACCGTCAATATCAGCCATCAAACCCTGTAATTTGACTATTTTTGATACATATTTCTCAACACAGTAATAACACAGCCCTGAATAATCTAATCACCACAGTTTCACAACAGACCTTTCTCCATCCACTTTTCCCTGCTGTGTTTGTTTTGCTCCTGCATGCCTACATTATTTGCTGCATCTATGCCAGTAGATTTTGTTGTCGCCTTTCATCACTGATGGACTCCATAGAGAGGAACCCTTAACAGCCTGAAAAGCCAAGAATGAAAGCATTTCTATGAAACTCGGCATGAACCAGCAAGTGACTGCATGGGTGAAAGGCAGAAATTCCAAGATAGGCCGGATTCAGGCCAACGTCCCCAGTTACATTGGCTTGTGATTTGGGCTTGAACCCCCCACAGAAGCTATCCCATGATCCATCTAGGACATACTGGATGTAGTGATGAAGGCCACCATCATCATGTCTTTGTCCATCTTGCCAATGTTGTGAAATAATTTCTGTTCTCATGCCTATCAGACTTTATAGAGTCCCAGTATCAGCCTTTATCAATTCATAAGTGTCATTCACAGTCAGTGTCTGGATGTTCTTTCTTTAGAAAAAGTGTTTTATGTTATGTTTGGGAGAAACAGAAGACACTGGGTAGTCAGAGATATCCATCATGGATGAACAGAAAACAAAAAGGGACATAAACTACATAAATGTGCCCTTCATCTACAGAAATGCCAGAGAGTAATGTGTATTAATACTGTCCGCACCTCTCCACTGACAGGCGTTCACTGGGGAATGCAGTGCAGAAAAACACAAGTCAATAATTGTCTGTCATGCATTAGCCCTGTGAGCCCTTGGCAACCTGACCAAGGCGTACTTTGTGAGCTGACTGTCCTCCCTGACCCCGTTCAGATTAAATGGATGGATGAACAGAAGTGAAATGGCTGAGCCACCACCAGCAGAGTATCTTGCTCGCTCTGTATTTTCTATACAGGAGATATATTAGATCTGTACTAAGTTTGTAAATATTCTTCCATTTATTATACTAATCCATTTCAAAGCAGTTTAGAATAAATTGATGGGTCAATGATGATTTTTTTAAGTGGTACTCCTGATCATATTGGTAAACCTTCTATATTATGTGAAATAATGTATTTATGTTCTCTAATGCCAGTATTGGACAGTAACACGTTCCTTACTTTTTCAGTAATGAGAAGTGAAATTCAGCAATTAAATTACAGTTACTATTCCCAGTAGCACAGTAGCTGTTACTTCAACAGTTTCAGGGTCAGCTTGTTCGCTGTCTTACTGGGAGCTTGATGGAGGGTTGGTCAGAGACACGGATGGACAAGCTAAGGCAGATGCTAGCAGTTTGGGGAGGCTGTTAGCATCTACTAAAGAGAAGATATGCCACTCCAGGTAATTCCAAAGTACTTTCATTTAGATGTCAGCTAATGTTAGCCACAGATAAACCAACATCAAAGTTAAGTAAATAGAAGAAACCTTAATGAAATCAATATTTGTTGTGACCACCCTTTGTCTTCAAAAGGGCAGCAACTCTCCTCGGTACACCCGCACACAGTTTTTCCAGGTACTTGGCAGGTTGGTTGTTCCTGCATCTTGGAGACGTTGGCACATTTCTGTATCTCAGCTGATTCTGTCTCTTCGTGTAATCCCAGACTGACTCCATGATGTTGAGATCAGGGCTTTGTCGGGGCCAAAGCATCTGTTGCAAGACTCCTTCTTGTTGCTAAAGATAGTTATTTATGACTTTGTCTGTATGTTTGGGGTCATTGTAGAATAAATTTGGTTCAAATCAATCACATGACTTCCTGATGGTATTACATTATGGATAAGAATCGAAACATCTGAAGTGCCTAAAACTTTTTTTGGTATCTGTAGCAGCTACATCACCTATGCATGTTTGGACATGAGTTAAGAAAAGAGACATGATGGTGGTGGTAAAAAACACAGTGTGATGTAGGCTATGTGTTTCTTCTAAGTGATTACAGTTTTGTTCCACTGGCCTCTTTCACCCTCAAGCTGGGAAAAGGCATTTTATGAAAATGCCTGTTTGTCAGTGACCTCACAGTTTCCACTGGTTCTCTCATTATCGCTGTCAAGTGTTTACAGTGTCTTCATTAGCAGCCAGCCTTCTACTGATAACAAGGCTTAAAATAAGGTATCAATAGCAGCGATAAGCATGTCCAAACTACTATTATGGTTGACACAAGATTCAGTGTTTACTCTGGGAGCATGGGAGCGGACATCAGGACAGTGGTCCTTGCATTGGGGATCTCCATTTTCAAACCTTGCCATCGCAAAGTCTGTTTTCGTGCTGGGAAGAAGGTAAAGTTTGCACCAGCTCGTCTGAGTAGAAAGAATCTCATTTCAAAATGCAGAACTCAAGAACATTTCTGCTCCAGTTGTGTTTGAGTCTGATGGTTTCTACTGGCTCCTGCACCTGTAAGCCTCTCAATAATGACATTCAAAGAGGGGACCCAGAGGGATTTTACTCTCAGCTGCCAGAGGAGGCTCTTCTGGAGGAGGAAGACATGGACTCGAACATGGAGAACCTCCTGGGAACCATGAAGGAGGACTTTCTGAGGAAACTCAACCTGTCAGATGTTCCTCAAGAGCACAGCAAGATCTACCCTCCTCAATTCATGATGGAGCTCTACAACAAGTATGCATCTGACAGCATGGCATTCCCTCAGTCTGATGTCATACGAAGCTTCACTGTTCAAGGTACAATGTGAAATAATCTTATATGGAAGGGAGGCACTCCCTGTTAATAATGATAACCCTCAACCTTGTAGCTGCTGGAACTCTCTACCTCCCTGCCAAAATGAATAGTTTAGGTTAGCTTGTTAGAATAACTGGTTCATATTATCAACATGTGACTTAATAGAGGTTCCTTCCTGTTTGTAGCTACAGAAAAACATGGAATATATGCAATAAGATTTTACTGGCAAGTAAAAGGTTTAATAGTTAAATTATCCATTCAGGTTTTTTAGAACTATGCTAGTATCCTGGTTTTATGGCAATTGATGGCAATGTTGGTCTGTCAATCGGTGGTTTGGTCAGTCTTTAAAATTTTCAGAGTTTTCATGCAGTGAAATCTAAATTTCAAGTACTTTGGTTTATGATTATATACTTCCAAAATTAACATTGCAATCAGTCTCAGCTGCACTCTGTGGTAAGCTCATAATGTGGTGTCCCAACCTTTTTGAAGCAATATATTTGAGACTCCCCATCACTGGTTGCAGCCATTTCACCCAAAGTGTTCTTTTTCTTCATTTTAGGCCCCAATGAGGTAAAATTGTCCAGTAAAAACTTACTTTTTCCCCCCTTTTTTTAAAGAATATAATTTTGGGTAGCAGAAATATGTGTTTTCTGTTTTTTTCTCTTGTTATTCACCTCAGGACCCCTCAGATTTATCTTGAGACCCCCTTTGCAGATTGGAAAACCTTTGCTCTATAAGTATCCCAGAACACCTCTTTCATTGAATAGTTGCAATACAGTCATTTATTGACCCATCATAGCCTAATTACTGCTTCCAAAGACTGAAATACTATGGCCAAATAAAAACATACCGAATAGTGATTCTCTCCCATGTAACCCCCCATCAGACAGCACAAACTTTCAGTTGCAGTTTTAGATAAAACCTCTGACCTCTTCCTATCTCTACAGATATAACTCATTCAATGACAAATGGCACAAAGTCAAAGCAAAGGCTGCTGTTCAACATCAGCATCCCCAGCCATGAAAAGATCACCACTGCTGAACTACAGCTTTTCTTCCTCCCGGATGCCAGGTCAAGTGTCACCTCCCACAGTTTCAAGACCACCGTCAAAGTCTGCGAAGTGGATTACAACGATTTCAAATCTACAACCCAACTACTGGTTGGCCGAGAGGTGACAGGGTTGCAGAGCACGTGGGTGACATTGGATGTGACTACAGCTATTCAGAGCTGGATCATGTCAGGCCATGGAATGACTGGATTTGATGTAGTGGTGGATGGAAAGGACTGTGGGCTTTCTGGAGAAGGAGCAGCTGGCTGTTTAAATATGAGTATGTCTGTTGGAGATAACACTTCAGCAGCTTTAATAGTCTTCTCAGATGACCTGGGAAGCAGGAAGAAGGAGACAAAGAAGGAACTACAAGAGATGATCCTGCATGAAGAAGAAGCCATCTTACACTCAGGTGCTGACTGGAACAGAGGGGATGAACTTCAAAACCAGATTCTGGAGGCTCAGCACCCACGGAGGAGGAAAAGAAAGGCTGAGAGGGAGTACTGCAGACGGACCTCGCTCAAAGTAAACTTTAAGGATATCGGCTGGGACAGCTGGATCGTGGCACCTCCAGAATATGATGCATTTCAATGTCGAGGATTGTGTTACCACCCACTGACGGATGAAACAACCCCGTCCAAGCATGCCCTCATCCAGACGCTGATCAACATCAGGAACCCCAAGAAGGCCAACATGGCGTGTTGTGTCCCCATCAAACTGGACCCCATCACTGTCATGTATCAGGAGAATGGGCGCCTCACTATCAGATACCTATATGAGGAGATGAAGGTGGCAGAGTGTGGGTGCAGGTAGAATTGGTGTAAACTTGTTGCATCACAGACGATTGTAATGGTTTTGCTGCATTTAATTCATTACAGGCTGATGTTCACTGGTGATAGGTCGTATAACAACCTCCATACCCATATTTTCCAAACAAAATAGATCCATATGTGAAACTGAAAAAAGACAGCTTTTTAAGGTTTTTAGCTTAACACGACAAAACAGAAAACCATAAAAATCAGATGTTTACATAATATATTTAATACACATTGAAAAGCTTGACCATATGTCTTGCTGTTTCAATTTATGGTATTTTGCCAGTAGAAGTGTATTATTTTTTATGTAGTCAATGAAAAAAAAGAATAAAAAATGACAAGTAAGAACTACAAAAGAAATTTTAAAAAACATCCATACATTTTTTTTGGAAACCAGATCCATTAGCAATGCCATGTTTGTATTAAGTAATTTCGATTATATGTGAGGTGTAAAATTGACCTGTTGGCAGTAGTAGGATGACATTTAATCACAGCTGTTCATCTGCTAATCTTGTGCTAGACATAATGTAAATCTGTACATTACTATTGTAATTTGTTTATATTAATATATATATGAAGTAGTGTGTAAGCACATAGAGATATGGGAACTGTACAGTATGCCTAGCTATTATGCTACATTGCTGCTGTTGCAGCAGATATCAGGCAGATATCATCCTTTTAATAAAAATCCTCCAAATTCATAGACAAGCTGCTAACCCTAAAAAAATGAAACCATATACCTTCTAGCTGAAAGATTTTACTGTATATCTCATGATGTCTACATGTTATTTCTGATGTTTTCCAACCCTGAAATAAATTAAAAAATATCTAGAAAAATCTGTGTCACAAAAATAAATTTGCAATCACTCATTTCATTTACATTGCTCATCACATATATACAGTATTCGGTAACATGCACTCTCACAAACCTATTTGATGAAGCCTTCTAAATTCTATACAAATACAATTTACCACGGCTGACTTGTTGCCTACTTTTGCTCCTATTTTAAATAAAATAAATGTGATCATTAAACAAATAGGTCTCTCCAGAATTACACTCTACTGAAAACTTTTCCCACAATCATGCCTCACTTAAAACTCAAAAACATTTCAGTCACTCCACTAATTCCAGCTAATTATTTGCTTCCCACAGGATTTCACTGGGTGAAAGTCATACAGTTTTACAGCATACAGTAACTGCAGTTAAACTGAATTAAAGTTTCATACATGATGCATTTTCAATTGTAACAGAAACCTCACAAGAGGAGGTAACGATTTTAATAGCATGTTCAAAGTCACTTATTGTGACTGGTTGAGTGGATCCTTTGCTTTCAGTTATCAAGATAACAATTGAGTGTAACAGAAGAGATTTTTTATCTTATGCTGATATGTTTTAAATGTGTCAGGGAGACAGATTTTCCCCTCTCTACAAATTGTACTGTCTATAATTAACCATCATCTGTGGATCTTTGCAGCTGTTTGTTCTGGGAATGGTTCCAAAGGATTACCAGTTGGGAGAAAATTGTATTTGTGCGTGTGATTTACGTTCAAATTCTCTTTTAGGTTTTGCCCATAGCTGTGAACAGACCACAGTGAGTGCAGCTGTGCTTTAAATCTGACCACCCTGTCATCCCCTTGTAGTGAATGGTTGACACCAGCTGAAAAAGTTCCAGTTGAACTTGGCACTTGAAGTTGGCAGAGAGAGCAAGGAGGAGTGTTGAAATGGTAGTAGACAAAGCACAGGTGTAAATAATAAAATGATGATGAATAATTCCATTTGCCTGATTTGATATTGTGCTTATTGGCTCATTTTCCGATTGTCACAACAAAACCATTGTCAAGGTTGTTAGTAACACCTGTGCCTTTCCTATCATGACAAGTCAAAATGTCTGCTTTGACAAAGGTTTTGGTAAACTGTGGAGAAGCTGGAGAATGGCAGTGCTACATCTGAGATTTTTCTCATTCACTGTAAAATGGAAATGTTAAAAGAACACTTTATTGGGAAGACACAGTGCCTAAACACTCTTATGGGATGTATCTGCCACCAAAGTAGCAGTGGGGACCCTTGAATCCTGCAGTAAGTTATGAGTGTGTCTCACTCCTCGTTAGATGGCAGTGAAAACAGCTGTGTATCCACTCAGCAGCGACCAGAAACTGCCAAGAGGTTCCTCTATAGCAGATGATATTCTGTTAAAGTTGGTGTAGTCATGTACTGTATAAGCATTTGCAAATTTACATGTTACCACCAGGGTATTTTAAAGCTGTGTTTTTATTTGTTGTCCAGTTTTTTTGTCCACCAGAGTTTCTTTTTTGCTACTGCTCCTTTAATTTGTTTTGCCTGATTAGACCTCTTTCTACAACTGTGTTTGATTGACACATGGGAAAAATAAAAGCACAAAAACAACCCTTGTGTTATGGGATAAAAACAGGATAATACAAAATAAAACAAACAATAAATAAAATGAGCAGGAAAAAGTAGAAACTGAATATAAGAAAGAAAATGACTTTCGTGAACTCTGACAGCCTAAAATATAATATCAAACTATTCCAATTTGGGTTCATACTGCACAATATTAGCTTTGTAAATATTTGAAGTCAGTGACACATCCTTATCAGAGCTGAAACCCCTGTGACAGGACCGATGAGGGTTCATGCAGACACTTACATGTCCTTCTGGGATATTTAAAAATAGCTTGTTTTTCAAAATAGCACAAATAACAAGACAGGCAATCCCATTATACATCTTCAGAAAGCCAAGAAAATAATTAGCTCAGTTGGCTTTGGCCTAATAAGATACTCCCTGGCAGTAGTCATCAGCAGCATGCAAGTCAATTTAAAATGCCTAAATTGTTGCAGATAATCCTTTATCATAGTTTTACCCTCCAATTTACTTAATGATATTTATTTGTCAGTTAACTGTGGTTTTACTGATTGTTTAGCCAATATGTCTACCATCTCATTTCCTTCCACCCCTACATGAGCAGGAACCCAAAGGAAGGAGACATCCAATCCCCTATAATGTAGCCTCAGTAGCACATAAAAGAATCCATAAACAATATTCTGCACACAATATGATGAGTTACCAGAGTTAATGCTTGAAAGCAGAAATCAGATGCAATAATGACACTGGGTTTGTGAATTTCTTCCACCTACTGCAATGTTAACAAGATTACAAGTAATTCAACTGTGTACACTGAAAGGTGGTCTAATGCACTTTTTTTTTTCACTGTTCTCACAACAAAGGATGAAGAATGCAATTCCAGTTCTTTTCACCCATCTGTAAATATGAAAATCTTGTATTGATCTATATAGTTTTGTACTATTTATACTTTGGTTCCAGTTTAGGTTTCTATTGTAATTGTTGCTGCATACTTGTATCTATGCATGGCATATTGAATCATCAAGGATGTATAGCTGATGAGACAACAGTGCAGCTTATTTTGACATTACATAGCCCTGCATGTTGCGCCTTAGCATTCCCTATCAACCCAAAACTGAAAAATCCACACTTACAGTATTATGCTCCCCAATGCAATGCAATGTAATGCAGTGCAAATTTACAATATACACCAACATAAGCTTGACGCTCCTAATTAAAAAAGGCATTTCCCCCATTTCAACTTGCATTGCAGATACTAGTGATGTTTTTTAGGGCAAAATTTACAGATGCAAATGGTAATCTCTTTTCAAATCCTCATGATGTTGGCTAATCAGTTCACTGAAATAAAATTGTTTTGACAGTAACACAGACAAGTTAGGGAGTTTTAATATCTAAGCCACTGCTGTAACTTTTTTTGTATTTTACACATGATGACAAATAGAATAGTAGCAGAATACAGTGTTTCATAACAATTGATTGCCATCCTGGAAACTGGCAAGGGGGTTGTATTATGTAAGGTGTGAGGCCGTATTAAAACTTAAGACTTTAAGATTAGCTGGGCACCGGTTAGCATTTAGAAACAGATTAAGTCTGGCTACATAATTCTGAGCTGCAAAAATGTCTGGATCAGGGTCTTAACTTACTATGTCATAGATGTCAGGTGCAAGCTCAATGCACAGATCTAAACCTTCAGCAAAAATATATAGTCTGAATTAAAATTAAAAAGTGAAAACTTGTCATCTTGGCACTTGCAAGTCTGTAAAATTCAGAGGGACACTTTTCATTGTTACATGATCCACTAAGTGAAAAGGTAAAAATGTTGATTAAAAAATACAAGAAACTAGGTGAAACAATAATGTGGAAAAAAATACCAAAGCAGGACAAAGAGGGAAGTGAGCAAATAATTCAGCATTCAATCCAGATAAAGACTTTCCAATCAACCTTTTGTTTTTTTACCCAATTCTGATCCTGCATGTTTTAAGACGGCTTTGCCACGTGACCACGAACTGTGTAATCATGTCATCAGGAAAACGACCCAGACATGACCCCTAAAGCTATCAACAGCACCAAAATACACAGCCATAAGCCTTCATAACAGACCAGTGAGAGAGAGAGAGAGAGAGTGAGATGGAGGGAGAAAGAGCATGAGAGTTTTTGATCAGGTGTTCGCACTTATCTGCCCACCCTGAACATATTTCTTAGGCTTAAATTTTGTATCTAAAAGAAACATTGAGGTTGTCAAATATAGGATAAATACTATAAAATGGTAAATTGGAAAATAATGGACTGTAATTCAAGCCTAAATTAGACTATAATGTAGTATTAAAATGTGTCAATTACATTTAAGAAGTCTTTTAGACAAAGACAAAGTAACTGTATAAGTCACCTTAAAGAAGAACCCAAACATGTATTTTGTTTTTGTGAGAAAAGGTTAGAAACTGCACCTCTGATTTATCCATTTTTGTTTTGTGCGATTGTCTGCTGGCTGAAGCACTACAGATAATGCGATTAAAGGTTTATTGGGGCCAAAAGCCTCTTACATTGATGTTGTTGTCCAAAAAAAAAGAAAACCATGACAATGACAGTGTTCCCTCCTACAAAACCCATCATCTCTCTATACAGACAAATGAACTAACACAACCCAGTGAAAAGGTAGACAGAGTAGTTCTCTCTCTATCAGTGATGGCGCAACAAACACCACCACTGGTAATGATGCTTCTCCTATTTACTCTTTCTGCAAACTCATCATTCCAGCCAGCTCTGGTGTTAGAAATGGCAAAGATTCTGCTGGAGAACTACTGCTTCCCTGAGAACCTGGTTGGGATGCAGGAGGCTATCCAACATGCCATCAACAGCGGAGAAATCCTACAGATTTCAGACCGAAAGACCCTGGCAGCTGTGCTCACAGTTGGAGTACAAGGGGCGCTGAACGATCCACGGTTGACTGTGTCATATGAGCCCAATTTTGTCCCAGTGATGCCACCGATGCTGCCGTCTCTCCCAGTAGACCAACTGATCCGACTGGTGAAGAACTCTGTCAAGCTGGATATCCTTGAAAATAACGTTGGCTACTTGCGTATAGATAGGATCATTGGGGAGGAGACAGCAACAAAGCTTGGCTCTTTGCTGAGGGACAACATCTGGGACAAAGTTGCTCACACGTCCTCACTGATCTTTGACCTGAGGTACAGCACAGCTGGAGAGCAGTCTGGAGTTCCCTTTATAATCTCTTATTTCTTGGACTCTGAACCCATCATTCATATTGACACTGTGTATGACAGGCCCTCAAATACAACCAGGGAGTTGTGGACCATGCCATCAATAATGGCAGAAAGATATGGAAAGAAGAAGGACGTTATTATCTTGACCAGTAAGCGTACCATTGGGGCCGCTGAAGCAGTGGCATATACACTGAAACACCTAAAGAGGGCGATCATAGTTGGAGAACGGTCTGCTGGTGGGTCAGTAAAAGTCAGAAAGATTAGGATCGCCCAGTCAGAGTTCTACATAACAGTTCCTGTGGCAAGATCTGTCAGTCCAATCACAGGCCAGAGCTGGGAAGTAAGTGGCGTGTCCCCGACAGTCAACGTCAATGCCAAGGAAGCTGTTGCAAAAGCCAAGTCCCTTCTGGTTGTGAGGAGTGCCATTCCAAAAGCTGTACAGCATATTTCAGACATAATTGGGATGTTCTATGCATTCACTGACAGAGTTCCAGCTCTTCTTCAACATTTACAATCTACAGACTTATTCTCTATCGTATCGGAGGAGGACCTTGCAGTCTTTCTCAACCAGGAACTCCAGAATGTTTCCGAAGATCCACGACTGATCATTAAATACATGCAAAACAATGCTGCCATTGTAGAGGAGGACCCTGAGCTTTACAAAGTCCCAGATGATCCGCAATTATTACAAGCAATGGTTGATACAATGTTCAAAGTGGAAATTCTCTCTGGCAATACTGGCTATCTCCGGTTTGACAAGTTTGTCATGTTGTCTGCAGTGGATAAATTTGATGAGCTCATGGGCAAAAAGGTGTGGGAGCCCCTTAAAGACACTAATAACCTGATTATTGATCTGCGCTATAACACTGGTGGATCCTCAACCTCTCTGGCCCTTATATTGTCTTATCTGCAGGATTCCTCCCAGAACTATAATTTTTTCACAATATATGACCGTATTCAGAACACAACAACAGAACATGGCTCTCTGCCCAGAATTACAGGTCCAACCTATGGCTCCAAACGTGGGGTTTATGTGTTTACCAGTTACTACACAGCAAGCGTTGGGGAGGAGTTTGCTTACCTGATGCAGTCCCTACATCGTGGCACAGTCATTGGGGAAATCACATCTGGTACCCTGATGCACTCAAAGACATTTCAAATAGAGGAAACATATATTGCCATCACTGTGCCCTTCATAAACTTCATAGACAACAATGGGGAATGCTGGCTGGGAGGTGGTGTAGTCCCTGATGCTATTGTGTTAGCTGAGGAAGCTGTGGACCACATTCATGACATTGCAGATTTTCACAATGGGCTCAGGTCCCTCATAGAGGAAACTGGGAAATTGTTAGAAAAGCACTATGCAATCCATGAAGTTGCACTAAAGGTCAGTAGTGTGCTGCTGAGTAAATGGGCTGAAGGTTTTTACTGGTCAGTGGTTGACTTTGAATCTCTTGCATCTCAGCTGACAGCAGACCTCCAAGATACTTCAGGCGATCACCGCCTCCACATCTTCCTTTGTGATGTTGAGCCTGAGTCAATTCATGATGTCCCAAAGATCCCTACAGCAGAAGAAGTGGGATATATAATCGACGCTCTGTTTAAAATTGAACTTCTGCCAGGAAATGTTGGCTATCTAAGGTTTGACATGATGGCAGATATAGAGGTGGTAAAAGCCATTGGGCCTCAGCTAATAAAGTCTGTGTGGAGCAAGATATTGAACACAGATGCCCTCATAATTGACATGAGGTACAACACTGGTGGTTATTCAACAGCCATTCCCCTCCTGTGCACCTATTTCTTTGATACTGAACCTTTGCGGCATCTTTACACTGTTTTCGACCGCACCACAACCACCATGACAGAGGTCATGACATTGTCTCAGATCAGAGGTCAAAGGTATGGGTCCTCAAAGGACATCTACATCCTGACCAGTCATATGACAGGGTCAGCAGCCGAAGTGTTTACCCGCACTATGAAGGACCTGAATCGGGCCACAATCATTGGGGAGCCAACAATTGGAGGGTCTTTATCGAGTGGAACTTATCAGATCAGGGACAGCATCCTGTATGCTTCCATTCCTAACCAGGTTGTTTTGAGTGCCATTACTGGAAAAGTGTGGAGCCTTGCAGGGCTTGAGCCTCATGTTTTTGCCCAGGCAAATGACGCTCTTCCTGTAGCACAGAGGATTATTGCAGCAAGGCTGTTGAAGACAGACAAAGGGACATAGTTTCTTTGTATTCTCATTTCAACTAAAAATGATAAGTTCATTTTGTCCTGTGTTTAGCACCACTTCAATTAGAGTATAGTTTTGAAAAGCTGCATGTGTTAGCGACTTTGTAGTTAAAGTGGCACACAAATCAGTGATGTGGTCCACTAACCACAGCTACAGCACATAAAACAGACTTTAAAACCTGTAATGAAATGTAATCGTTGAGTGATGTTTTTGCCAATTGATCCTTCATTTAAAGTCAGTAATGTATCCCAGGGCTTTCCCTACTGTGTTATTAGAGGGGAGGTCATCTTGTATAAGAGAGCTGTCATCACAGGACAAATTTCATTTTTCTGGTTTCGGTTTTAGCGTCATGTGGTTTCAGAAGCCTACAGTCGTGGGAAATATTTTTACATGGGTAGTGTTAAACACAAAATGTATTTGTTTGGTATTTGTATTAACTGCCTGAATCCAACACCAAAAAGCTGTCTCTGCTGTGAAATTTACTTGGTGGTAATTAATTTTACATTTATGTCTCCCTACCTTAACTCAGAGAGATTTGCATTGAATGACTTTGTACACTTATTCACATTAAAACGAGACAATTATAATGCAAAGGGCTTATTAGACATATCCTATATAATGTTTTTAATGGATAATACAATACAATGTACAATGTACAGTATAGATTCGGTGTAAATCCCATTACAGCAAGGCACTTATTAGATATGGATAGGATTATACCTCAAATCTACTTATTATCCATTAAAAACATTATAGAGGATATGTCTAATAAACCCTTTGCATTATAATTGTTTCATTTTAGTGTGAATAAAACAACTTTAAGGTTTTTAAATATGCACCAAACATCAGTTATAGGATGACCTACAGTATAACCCCTCATCATTTTGTGTGTTATTTCCTTTGATGACATTTTAAATATAATGCTTAGTGAGGTGAATATTCTGTCAGCCCATATTTGTGCATGAAAAATGAATGGATCAGTTATATGTTGTTAATGCATATTGTATGCATGTAAATGTATTTCATTATGTTTGACAATGTTTGTTTTTTTGGGGTTTTTTTTTGTAAATGTCTTTGAACTCTTGCCATTGTTTGCTTTTTGCTTTGCACTGTGTTTTTTCAGTCTGGTACAATGATGTCTAGAGCTTGTTTTTTTCCTAACGGCACAACCTACCAGCAGAGGGAGCAGGTACCAAACAAACCAAAAATGAATCTTGTCGTTCACTTCCAAAGGAAACAGACACAGTCACCAGCTCAACTACACTGCTGCCATTACATGTGTACCATTTATGAATATTTATGAATAAACAATTTAGTGGTCATTCTTATTTTAAAAATGCTTTTCTATATTCCTCTTTGGCAATGAAAGAATTATTGAGAAGTCATACACTTTAAGTTGTGTGTTGAGTTTTATGGCAGTCATGAATTTTCGCAAGAGTTGTTACAACAATGAGTCTTGTGTTTTCATCTTCGAAAACAAAAGTACTTTTCCACTTACATACTGACACCAAGGGGATCAATAATTAATGGCCACTAATCGTAACAGGATGAGTATTTTCACCAGACCTTAATCCCTTTCTAGATATTTGTCACTTACAAAACTGACCTTATATGACACTGGTAGCTTTAAATAAATGTTCAAAATACCTTGTGTTAATTTAAGACCAGTATCTTTGGAAACAACTCCTGGTTACTACACCTACTTGGCAGGGTTATTATTGTCTTACAGAAGGACTCAGGATAATACGATTAGAGGTTTATTGTGGGGTAAATCCTCTTACAAGTGAGTTAACAGAAACCTTCCAGCCACAACAGTGCCATTTGACAAAGAACCTCTTCGCAGAAGGAGGTTCGTCTCATCAGCAACCACTTGCCATCCACTCAACCTCTTTCTGACTGAGAGAAATGGCTAAGGCTCTCTTTCTCCTAGCATCTCTGCTAGTTTTGGGAAATGTTGCCTTTATCCATGCCTCGTTTTCCTCCAGCCTCATTGTAGACATGGCAAAAATTGTCATGGAGAATTACTGCTCACCAGAGAAGCTGCAGGGAATGAAGGAGGCAATTGAAGCAGCCAGCAGCAACACGGAGATCCTCAACATCCCTGACGCTGAAACTTTGGCTAATGTCCTCAGCAGCGGAGTCCAGTCCACAATCAGTGACCCACGCCTGAAGGTAACCTATGAGCCAAACTATGTCCCAGTGGTTGTCCCGCAGATGCCTCCCTTGCCCCCTGAGCAGCTCATTGCCGTCCTCCAGACCTCACTCAAGCTCGACATCCTTGAGGGCAACATTGGCTACTTGAGGATTGATCACATCCTCGGGGAGGAAGTTGCTGAAAAGGTTGGTCCTTTACTCCTAGAACTGGTCTGGAATAAAATCCTGGACACTTCAGCTCTGATCTTTGACTTGCGCTATACCAGCAGCGGGGACATCTCAGGAGTCCCCTACATTGTGTCTTACTTCACCGATGCCGAGCCTGTCATTCACATTGACAGTGTGTATGACCGTCCCTCAGACACCACCACTAAGCTGTTGTCTATGTCCACACTTCTGGGGGACAGATACGGTGTAACCAAACCCCTCATCATCCTCACCAGTAAAAACACTAAGGGCATTGCTGAAGATGTTGCCTACTGCCTCCAAAAACTGAAGAGGGCCTCCATTGTTGGTGAGAAGACTGCCGGTGGCTCAGTGAAAGTTGATACATTCAAAGTGGGAGACACTGACTTCTACGTTACTGTGCCAACTGCAAAGTCCATCAACCCCATCACCGGCTCCACCTGGGAGGTTACAGGTGTGACCCCTGATGTTGAAGTCAATGCAGAGGATGCCCTTGCCACCGCCATCAAGATCGTCAACCTCCGTGCCCAAGTTCCAGCCATCATTGAGGAGTCTGCAACCCTGATTGCTGACAACTACGCTTTCGAGGATGTTGGAACTGATGTTGCAGCAAAGCTGAAAGGTCTCTTGGCAGACGGCAAGTACAGCATGGTTGTCTCCAAGGTCAGTCTGGAGACTAAGCTGTCTGCTGACCTGAAGACACTATCTGGTGACAAGAGCCTGAAGACCACCAGCAACACCCCAGCCCTGCCACCAATGGTAAGACCTTTGTACATTGATTTTTGGTTGAGATAGTAATTGTCACTATCTCAACCAAAGTTGTTTTACTAAAGTCCTTTTATCCACTTTCAGAGCTTAAAACATTTATTTGGGTGTAGAAAAACAAAAGATGTGTCAAAATGTTTTTTTGCACTTCTTCTCACAAATACGTCCATATGATTTTGCAGTTCAGTGAAAACACATATCCTCTGATTTGATTAAGCTAAAGTAAATCCTAATGAATGAATTTAAAGTCTCTATTGATAATATGATTAAATTAGGATATATACAATATGAGTAAAGGATCCTTGCCACGCTCTCAGTGCAAATCTGCAAATTGTGCTTGTCATTCTCCCACAGGACTATTCTCCAGAGATGTACATTGACCTGATCAAAGTCTCCTTCCACACTGACATATTTGAGAACAACATTGGCTACCTACGTTTTGACATGTTCGGAGACTTCGAGGAGGTCAAGGCCATTGCCCAGATTATTGTTGAGCATGTCTGGAACAAAGTTGTCAACACTGATGCTATGATCATCGACCTCAGGTGGGTAATTCTGCTCACAGCCCAAGTCAAAGCTGCTATTCAATATGCTGTGTGTCCATTTTTGAAAACCAATCATCCACCAAAGCTGCTAAAGCTCACCAGTCCATGTCAAAATAATGAGGATTAAGTTAGTAAAAGCGCAGTATTGATTTTTTTTTTTTTTTTTTTACTGATAATGGATATTTCTGTATTTTTTAGAGGATTAACTGAATGTACAAAGTTAAACATAAAATTTTGGCCCAGGAATAAAAGGACAGGAACATTTTGCTGATCAGTTGTTCAATTAATTAATTAAATTATCGTAACCTTTGCTTAAAAACATCTTATGGTACCTCACCTCTGCCAAGATTATATGAGATGAACTGACCCTTATTAATGCAAAGTTTTCTGTAACTACATTTGCAGGAACAATCTTGGCGGCCCAACAACAGCCATCTCAGGCTTCTGCTCTTACTTCTTTGATGCCGACAAGCAAATCGTGCTGGACAAGCTGTATGACAGATCATCTGGTACCACCACTGAGCTCCTGACCCTGTCTGAACTCACTGGTAATTGAAAAAGAGATCAAGCCATTACAGTTTACTCATTGTAACAGCCTCTACTACGGCTGTGTGATATATCTGGCCCCTACATTTAGATAAAAAAACAATGTGGAGGGTCTTTAAAGTCCCTGATGGGTAAAGTCATTATTGAACACATCTTTGTTTAGCAAGTGAGATTTATTTTCCAATCCTAATCTGTTTTCTACATCCTTTAGGTTAGGAATTATAAGTAAACTATGCCCTCAGTCCTACCCTATACCTTCATCCAGGACCCCTTGCCCATTCCCTCAACTCTTTTTTATTATCCGCCATTCATTACTGTACTTCTGTACTTCATCTTTTTTTAACCCCTTCTATCTCCACTTCACCCTCATTTTCAGGCACAAGATATGGCTCCAAGAAGAGCCTGATCATCCTGACCAGTGGAGCAACTTCAAACGCAGCAGAGGAGTTTGTTTACATCATGAAGAAGCTCGGCCGCGCTATGATCGTTGGAGAGACCACCGCTGGAGGCTCCCATCCACCCAAAACATTCGAAGTTGGTGAGACCAACATCTTCCTCAGCATCCCCACTGTCCACTCCGACACTGCTGCTGGACCAGCCTGGGAGGGAGCTGGCATCGCACCTCACATACCTGTTCCAGCTGATGCCGCTCTCGATACTGCCAAGGGCATCTTCAACAAGCATATTGCAGGCCAGAAGTAAAACATGTTCTATACAGAGCCAGGGGGTTTCAACAGTCACTTATCCTTTGGCAGCCAAATGCTTTCAAGGTTTAGAATCTAGACTTGATCAAGAAGAGAAGAATGTAGGTTAAGCACAAAGTACAAAGTATAATCTGTTATTCGTTCTCGCAACACATAAGCCTTTTTAGCCTGTTTGTAATTTAGAGCAAAGGTTCTAAAGCAGGATTTACTTCTAGTTTTTCAATTTCTGTTGAATGCTACTCTGACTGAAAGTAAATGGAGATGAAAAGCTCAAGAGTCACCTTTGTAAGAATAAAAGTATACACTAAGTAACATCTCTGTAAAGTAATCCACTACTCTGGTCAGAAATCATCACATGATGTCCGCATTGTGTATTGGAAATGCTGTATGTCCATTATGCAGTGAATTTCATGCAGTGTGGACCTACTTGGGTTGTATCAATTCCAGTGGTGAGACACAATAAAAAGACAAAAGAACTACAAAACAAAAGTGTGTGTTGGTCATGTTTTACAGCAACAAAAATGTATCTTTACCACTTCTTAAAAACTATGATAAAGGATATGTATCTGTTGTTCACTACACTTGACACGCAAGCAGTCCTTTTTTTTAATTTTACACTGTAAACCCAAATTAGATTGTTGTAACACTTGGTCCCTATAAAACTGGTAGTTACAAGATTTCTCTTTACAATGCAGTTAACCAGCAGAGAAATACAGACTTCTACATCTGTACTTTTAAATAAACACACTCAATTTAGTAGGCATCCAACAGAAAAGCCACAGAAAATGTCATCAAAATTGAAAGTGATGTATACCACTAGCAGAATCAGCTGTAGGGCATGTTATGCAACTTTTCGAACTTAGTTTTTTGTCAGTGGACAGTGCAATTTGGATGATTACACTGCATTTAAGGGCTATTATGTCAAGGACTACAGGAACATGATAGTCCATGCTGTGTGACAGCATAGGTGGTTTCAGTGGTTTATTAGTTTTATAATGACATTTGAGGCCCAAAAATCTCCTCTAAATAATTGTATGTACATACATCACGAATTTGCCACTTGGTCTTGATGTTGATGAGTAACCCTTCAGGGCAATATTCTGTCAAAAATGATTGCTTTTGCCTCCTTGACTATATGTCTCAGAAAGAAAAAGACACAACAGGGAGAGGACTAGACCCTCTTCTTTACATGGCAAAGGTCAAGATAGAGTCTAAACATGGATACACATGAGTGTAAATCTAAATTAGCTTTAAAACATACATTTTTGTATCAAACTTTTTTGGCTTTCAAATATTAAGCACTTGGCTATATTACATGAATTTCCTATATATGGGTGTTTCTGGTTTGTACTCAACACTAACAATCTTAACTGATTGATTGAACTGCATTAGACTGACAATGAGAAGAAACTGGCTTGATACTTCAGAAAAGCACACAAACATTTGCATTTGTATTTCACACATCAACGTGTGTTGAAATTGGCTACATTATGAAGTCAACCTACTTTATTTTCCAGGAAACAGTTTCTCTGCCTGGTTTGTGTGGAAGTGACAGGATAGCAGATTGTGATTCAGTTACGTATTTCTCAGAAGATGAGTGTTTCTGGAGGAGGAAACCTCAGGAGGTAGTGTCAATGAACAATTGTTCTTTCTCTGGCTAAGTTTTCCGTTTCTGTCTGAAACTAACCAGAACCTTTAGCAACTTTTGTATGTATAATGTGTCTGTTAGAGACTAGACTGAATTACCCAGGGCTCCTCAGAAGGCAAGGTCCATTGTCTGAAATTTGATTTAGGTGTTTTTTAAATTTGTTTGGAAATATGGAAATATACTCTACACAATAACGCATCATAAAGGTCTTCAGGTAGGTCCTGTTACTTGATCTCGAACATTCATTATTTAAAAGGGGCCCAGTGTCTAGTTTACAGATACAGAACGGATACAGATTTGATCAGCCTTGCACTTATAAATGATGATGGATAATTTAATAAAGGGTTAAATGTCTCAGTTTCTGATTTATTACTTATAAAGATGTGCTCTCTGTGTTTTACATATTCTTGGTCATCAGGTCTGCAGTTATTATATTTAATGAGTCATTAATGAAAATAATTATAGTCTGCAGTTAGACATACTAATAAATTGTTAATTAATTGAGCAGTATATCAGAGGTGTCTTCCTGTGGAATTACATAAAGAAAATGTTATGGGGCACAACCTGGCAAGCCACAAATTATGCTTATTAATGGTTTATAAATTATTTATAAAGCATTAGTAGCGTATTTATTAGCCATTAGTTAATGCCTATGAACCCTTTATACAGGTTACCTTATGAGAAAGTGGTACCAATTTGTGTATGTAGTATTTCAGAATGGAAATACTGTCCAAAATGGACAACATGGTCGGGAGAAACTGCGGGATCATTAGGGGGCCAATAGCTCATTTTTTGGCCCCCTTAGCAGGTTCATTCTACAAATGTATTTTGTGTGTGTTGTGAATATACTACAGTAGGTTATTTTCTGTGTGTATCAGAACAGATTTTATAAGAATTAAGAACAATGACAACCAGGTTATAAGTAATACTTAATAGGGATGCGAAATTGTGAAATTGTGGTCCGATACCAATACTGATTTTTTTTAATTTGGACGATAACTGATATATAGCAATACCGATTTATTTTAATTTGGACGATAACTGATATATAGCAATACCGATTTTTTAAAATTTGGACGATAACTGATATATAGCAATACCGATTTTTTTTTTGATGACATACTATGTTTTGTTGTTATTTATTCCACAGGGAAATAAAGAAATCATTGGTTTTTTTTTTTAAAAATAACGGAATTGTTTTAAAGTAATTCAGCCCATCATTACACTGCCTTCAAATGAGCACAAAATGACTTTATCTTTAATAACTTTCACGATTTCTTTCTTTCTTCAAAAACAACTAAATCCCTTTAGCCTGCTATACAATTACCTACTTAAAAAGAAGATGTTTTCTGTACTGTCACAATAACCAGAACATCAGCTACTGACATCAGCACTCATCTTATTTACCCATACGCTGATGTTAGTAAACAAGTGGAATGATACCGGTATATTTGGCCGATATATCGGTCCATCCCTAATACTTCAGTTCTAAAAAACAATTGTATAATCAGTCTATCCCTCCCCGGCTTCATCCATTTATCAGCTCCGTGTTTGATAGACAACAAAAACACACTGTGTAGGCTGTAAATGTATTTTACCCTGTAAATGTGCTAAGCAACATATTTTACCACACAGTCTCCTGTTTATGAAGGTGTAATTAGAGAGGATGTTCCTACTTCTGTAATTAACTGGTAGCCGCAGCTCAGAGAGAGTAAACAAACTTGTAGTGATTAATGAGGACAAATGCTTTGAAACTAGATAAATGCACAGGATTATTTAGCGTGAAAAGACTACAGTGACCAGGTTGCAGATTTCAGCGGTGACACTACAGCTCCTAATGATAATCATATCCTGCCCTGCACCCAATCTGCGCTGTGTGCCACGTGAGGGAGGCGCAAAATGGGATCTTGACCCATTTTCCCTCTTTCTCTCTCCTCCTCGGGATGAAATATGAAACCTGGTCCACTTCAGCCAAGTCTGTCCCCCGGGCTCCCAGTTCTTCCAGCGCCAACACTGCTCTGCATTACCCAGCTTCATTTGGCTTCTTCTTCTGTCTTAAAAACAGTTTTGACACTTTGACAGGAAACTTTTCTCCATTTTTTCCCTTCCGAACCACCCATATTCATCATTTTATCCATTTCTCCCACTGACTCGGGTTTGGATTTCTTCAGTGCTTGTTTTTTAAACGCATTTTTCCTGCAAACTGCAAGTGGATCCCGAACTACCCAAAACTTTTATATTGTAATCATTCTCAATGAGAGAAAGCATCCACCCGGCTGGCAGTGTGACTCCTTATCTGAGCACCAAATAAAAGAGACGTGGAAGCATCGCCTGCATCCTTTCTTTTGTCTTTGTTGCATCTCTCCCCCCCTCCTCCTCTTTACTTAACTGTCTCTGGGATGTAAGAAGCCACTTTCCGTTGGTTTTTTCTTTTTATCCACAGAAGGAACTAACTTTTTCCCACCCATCCAAGGACAAACTATGGCGAGATTTTTGCTCAACATGCCTCTTCTCCTGCTTTTGTTCGGATTATTTGTGCTCTCTTCTCCATCAGCCAAAGCCGAGCCGGAGGTGCAGGACGAGGAGGAGGAGGAGAGTTCCTGTCAGGGCGCTTTTGACCTGTATTTTGTGCTTGATAAGTAAGTGGAAGCAGCTTGGCACTATTTTTCTTATTCTTAAAGACATATTAGGAATAACATTGGGTTACTGTTGCAGTTTCCCCACTGGAAAAAGTTGGCACAACATCAAAACATCTGCATTCACTTTTTGAGTTGCTGTTAAGGGGTTTTATTAGTCTGGTTTGTGTCATGCTGGACAGCTTATTTTCCAAAGATTAGGTGAATGATACAAGTGAATGTTATATGTTGGGGACTTAAATTGTTTACCACGTTTAGATTTGCTCATTAGCACCGCTGCATCTGTGTGATGACGCTGGAGGGAGGCTGATTTACAGTTTGCTGAATAAGCAGAAAGAGGAGTGACGACTTGGATGCTACAAAAATGATTTATCACTTTGGCACTCCAAGTATAAACTATATGTCTCTTTTTGCTCCCCTGAAAGAGAAAAACAAAGAAACTTTAGATTATCAAGGGGAAATGAGGCTTTTCAACCTATATAAGCCTATAAGGGATTTTTTTTATTCTTTTCTCTTTACTAAGTGACTGCTCATAACAAGAAAAGAGAGAATTCTTGCACACTGTCCCTTTTATTTGCAATAAACCTTATTAAAGATACGTTCCTGTCCTTAGATCTTCATTAGGTAAAACTGTGGAACAAAGACATTTGAGCTCAGTGACTGCTCACCCTTGGCTCTTTCATTTGCACTCTCTGCACGCCCACATAGGAAAAATGTTGTGGTTATGTGACATCTCAGTGCTGGACTTCAGCAGCTGGGCTCAGACTGCTAGGGAGAAAATAAAATGTCAGAGAAAAAGCAAGAGAAACTTCTGGAGGGCCTGTTATTCCTTTTTTGCTGTTCACGAGAGAGGTTTACACGCATTCAAATGCAGTCACTTCTATAATCTGACATTATAAAACTCTATTTTGACTCACTATCCACAAGAATTACCAGTTAAGAAGTGCATTTTGTTGAATAATCAGACATTTAAATCTGTGCTGCATTCATCGTTTAATGTGTAAATATGTTTATCATGATTACTGTAAACAAGCAAATCATCAGCAACAATTATTGCGATTAGTAAAAAAAACTTATTTCCAGCTTCACCAATCTGTTTGCCTTTCTGTTTTGGGATTAGTTTACCTGGATTCAAAGCATATTGCTGTATCAGCTCTTATCCTTCCTCTT
Source organism: Scomber scombrus (assembly GCF_963691925.1). Taxonomy (NCBI): domain Eukaryota; kingdom Metazoa; phylum Chordata; class Actinopteri; order Scombriformes; family Scombridae; genus Scomber; species Scomber scombrus. Next base: position 7,854,240 of record NC_084990.1, read on the forward strand.
TTGCTGATAGAGCAGTGCCAGGGATAGGGAGGGGGAACAAGCAAGGACAGGAAGCAACAGCATTTATGGAAAATGTGGTCTTAATTTGGAGAACAAAATGTTGCATGCAGCACCTTTTAAAGGCCTGTTTTTTAATGTGTTGTGTGAGATGGTGAGAGAGAAACATGAGTCGGCTCAGGCAGCTTAACATCAACATCTCATATGCATCTGGATGGATGGCTTTATCCAAACACATTTTACTCTTGGGAATCCATATTTCTGTTTTGACATTTTAAGTTCTGTGCTGTACACAACTGAACTTCACTAAACCTTTGACATTGTTTTTTGGTGTTTGAGTCACAAGCTGAAATAGAGCTGACACATGGGACTGCTCCCCAGATGTGGATGGCCTCATTTGGCATACGCTGTTCGGTAAACACGGTCACATGCTGCAAATAAGGAATGTTAGATGCTATTGTTAGCACTCCTGTGCACTCTGGTGCCCACTCTGGGGGTGACTAACAATGTTTAGACTTCATTTGTTGACTTCAAACAAGAGGAAGCTCATTAGCGACCTGTCTCAGCCCTCCTACAGTGACCCCCAAACCCCATCCCCCAGGCCTGAGCTGGTTTTATGAGACACTGTGTGCACTCAGTGCCCCAGTCCATACATATGGAAAGTTGCAGCAGGCAGAGAAGCAGAGAATGCAGGTCATGAAAATGCTGAAAGGCTTTTGTCAGGCCTTCATGAATACACAGAAGTCATTTTTGGGCATATGAGCTCAAGTCCAAAGTTACCTGCAAGGTTGTTTTAATTCTTTCATAAGGTGGTAAACATATTGTATTTAAAAGCAATAAAAAAGTATTCCTTTAAGTCACATAAAACAAGACAGGAAGGAAGCACATTTACAGTCAGTAGCAAAACAGAGTTAAAGTGGGTGGGTGCTTGAAAAGAACTACTCTGTATGATGTGTAGTCGAACCATAACGTAAGGAAAAAGTGTTCCCAAAGGCCACACTGGAAAGTGGGGTGAAAAGCCTCTCACTTTGTTAGAAAGGGGCAAGCTGGAATAATCATTTAAATATGGGGAGAACGATGATTTTCATGAAGGCATTCATAGTGTTGCACTTGGTTGTATGCACAAAAAGTGATTGAGTAACAATGACACAGGGGTTTCAGAAACTGTTGTTCAACGAGCACTTCAGTTGGAGTATACTGAGGACTTTAGGGTACAGCAGAGGGAACACAAGACTGGGAGTTTTTATGGTGCAAGTCAACCATACTCCATAGAAAAGCAAGAGGTTCTAGCTGCTGCCTACCACAGATGATGTCACCATTAGCCCCTCCTTTCTGACATCAGCTGCTGTAGTGTGAGCTCTTGTAGGAATTACATTGATTTTGGACATTTCTGCAGCAGGAGATCTGCAGTCCCCTTGCAAGAAGCAGTTTGCCCTTTTATTTTAGATGGAACGAAAAGCCTACCCTAACCAGTTTTGCATTGATAATGTAGTGATAACGAATGAAAACATTCAAAAACATCATCATTAAACATAACCTTGGACATTGCTGAATCCTATCCTACATCAACACTGTATCTTCAGATAAAGTGTGGAGTGTTTAGCTGGGAAAAAACCCTCTAAAGACATGAAACATGCTTTTTTTAAAAAGAGTGTATGTGGAGAAGAGGGTCATGAGTTTCACAGTAATGAGAAAAGATACTGCTGTGATGGCTCGTAAAGTCGACTCCAAAGGCATTTATTGCACATTTGGGAAGATGATGTCACATCATGGCTGGAACATGTAGGACAGTGCTCTTTAAGAAAAATTGGTGACTGCAGTTTGAAGGGTAGACAAAATGACTAATGACTGTAAGTCTGAATCTGGGACATCTGGGACTGGCTGGGAAAATCTGAGTTTTAAGTGTGAAGTGGTGCGTGAAACGATTTCTGATGTGACAGAACAAAAAAGTTGCAACCAAATAAAGGTGGTGTTTGGGGTTTTTTTTGGGGGGGGGGCTTCAATTTTCATTGGCACACAGGTGTCAATCTAGTTTTAATACACTCATTAAAATGTTGGTGCATTAACCAACTAATAAGATGCAGCTGTTGGCATAAACAACAGACTGTTGGCACATCTGATGGATATATATGGAACAAAAACTGTGTTAAAAAGACACAATGTGCACATAAAACTCTCCAAATCAAAATGTAATGTAACAAAGTGTTGATTGAAAAAGCATGAACCGTTCCAATCCCTTGGCAAATAAATGTTAAAGGAAACAATGTTTTAATTAAGTTAAATGTGGGAACATATGGGCCACACCCCACCCTCTGTTAACAGTGACGTCATATTACTGTGTTGTGGTGTATGGTATATGCTTCTTAATTTGACACAGTAATTAAATGATTTCTCCACCACTGAAACCTTCATTAAATCACACAGAAATAAGACTATGTCTACAGCCAAAAGAACGGCTCTGAACTTGAGCTAAAGGCTAATGTGAGCTAATTACTAACATGCTCACAGTGACAATTTTGACATTTAGCAGGTGATGGGTATGTCTTTACTTTTGCACAGTACTGGACAAGAAAATAGTTGTTTAAATATTCCAGTTTGGAGCAAAGTGATGGACCAACAGACAGACCAACCAATTGACTGGGAAACTGACCTTTGCTTTAAAAATCATGCCACAAATATCAGCCAGTCACTGGTTTTAGTATTACACCCAGACTCCCAGGACATGAAGTCTGCATAATCACGTTTTTAGGAGCTTTCCTTGCTTTGGCTGTCAATTTATGAAACCTAAAGCCTGAAAATGACTTCTGTGAGAATTTAGTGTATAGCCTAACCCCTATATTGCTGCATGTGTGCATACTAGGATATATATATATTTTCTGATTTAGAGCAGGCCGGCCACAGCCTGCTGTTTTTATATGGAGCACAGCACAGAAATGGTTTTGGGTGTGCTCATATGGCAGATAAAGGAATTTACCTACAGGCCAAATGCTGTATTTATTGTTGATGATCTCAATTTTGTGCTCCAGTTGGGTGTTGGAACATGCTGCCTTGAAACTAGGCAGCTCAGTGGAAAACCCAAACTGCAGCTGCAGTCCATAAATATTTTCTAAACGTCTAGCTTTGGAATACGTTCTAGCTGTGGAATGACAGTGTTTTGTCATTTTGTCTCCTGTAGCGTGTTGCTTTGGTGTTTTTAACAGGATAAGTGTTATCATGCTGTCTGAAGTCCCTCAAGCACTAAGGGATAAAAACAAGACAAGAGGAAGTGGATAAATGCCACTCAAACTAATCCAAACCTGCTGGTAATATTTGATGCATGACCATGGCTCTGTTTACCAAAAAAAAGTGCATTACAAAGCACATTCTTACATGGTCAGATAGAGACAGAATTAGAAAAATCTGTATCTTTTGGAAACACATCTCAAATGCCTCTCCACCAGCTAGTTATCCAAAAGTTTTTTCCAAACAATTCCTCTCGGTTTTGGAAAAGACTTGCAGCATTAGCTCAGCAATCACGCAGTAAAGATTTCTACTTCAGCAATGGCTGTAAAAGTAGGTTAGTGGTTTTAAACAAACAAAAACTTGTGCCCAGTCAGTTAAATCGGAGCACCATCATTGGCTGCAGGGTAGGGGTGGTGTGGGTAGGCCCAGCTGGGATGGTAGACAGCCTCCTTAGTGCAGTTAGGGTTTTTTTTTATTTTATTTTCCCTTCTCCAACACTTTGAACTGTGAGAACAAAGCTGAGAATCGCTAAGCCCTCAGACCGATGCAGCTTTTTCCCACATGCCGTCATCCGATTGTCCTATGGGAGAGAAGTGCTTCTTGGGTAGCTGAGACTGGACTAAGGAAAGAAAAAAAAGCAAATTGTCAAAGCCTTAATATCAACCAAACAAACGTTTCAGCTCTAATTTCCTTTGCTGGAGTTACAGGATTGCAGGCATAATCAACAATTCCCAGAGATCCAAAATGGCCTCTGCAGGACCCCTAATCAGCCTTATTTGAAACATCTGATAGATACCTTAAGGTTCTACTCTAAAGGAATCTCATCTACAGCACATTAAAGATCTTAAGGAACTCATTCATAAAGAAGGAAAGATACTTGTGATACTAAATCTGTTTAAAGTGGCAGCTGTTTTTAACATCCACTCTTTTGTCACAGATCCAATGATAAGTGAGCTGGAAAAGAACCATACCTGTGGTTTTGTATGTTTTAGCCAGTTTACTGCAAATCACTCGCTTATTTGCTGACATCACAGCTAGACAAACCTTGCTGATGAGTTTTTAAATGTGGATGCATACTTTCTACGATTCCAGACCGGAATTGGCTTCATTCTCTATTAGCCGTGCTAGCAGCATGGCGCTAGGAATGACAGTGTTGGTCAGTTGGTTGACCAGTTTTGTTCAAATATCAACAATATCGCAACACATGAGCTATACTTTGTGTTTAGTGCTATAATTATCAAATATTAGAAGTCTAACACACTAAACTAAGATGTTGGACATTGTAAATATGGCCTGCTAAATCTTAGCATGTTAACAGCACAGATAAGTTAAAAGCACACTTTTGTAATGCCCTAGCATGGTTATAGGCACTTTGTCTTGTTTTGTATGACAATCATTCCGCAGTAACATTTGCAAACATTAATTTAGATTTGATGCACAGTTCAAGCTAGTCTTAAGCTACTAGCTGCTTAATGATTTACATACTGTGTGGAAATAAACAGAATCCAATGGATATCTTATGAACAAGAAGAAGAACATTTCCAACACAATAACTCTATAGCCTGTATTTGTAAATGGTCAACATAAATGTAAAGTACACATTAATTGACCTAACGTAACATTTGGAAACACACTGGCACTGTATGGTCCTTTAATGACTGTTTTGCTTCTTGATGTATGTACTGTGGCATACCCTCAATGTCTCGGCTTGTTTTTCTTCTTCTTGCCATTCTTGCTATTTTTCTAGTCTGTTTTTTGCCTCTGTCTGTTATTTTGTCTTCAGCACCCCTTTCCCACCTCTAGCTGAACTTTGTGCTTTCCTCACCAAACACACTGCCATAGAAATGTAATCCATCCAGCAGAAAAAGACATTATTAAAGATGATTGACAATGTTTTTATTATTCAGGTCTTCTTGGACCTTTGGGAGACATCAAGCAAATTCCTCTTTGATGTCTCCTATGACAGGGTCTGCTTAGTATCGCTGAACAGTAATGATGCATTTTACCTCTTTTAGTGCTCTGTGCTCCTTAGTGCACCTCCCTTAAGGATGTACTGATTGAGCAATCAGAGTACTTCAAAATGTTGAGTATTTAGGGTTGTTGGAAGACATTGCATTGTGCATTGGTGCACATTGTGAATCATCTCAAACTTTCTTGGATTTCAAAGTATCATCTAATATCTGGAGGTATAATAAACCTTTCCAACAGGTTACTGTGTATCATTTCTTTTAGGATGAGCTCATTGACAGATAATGGGATGACAGGCCTTTTGCATTTTCTAGTGTGGATCGGTCTAACTGTTGTAAGGAATTACTACTTGGATGACTAAGATAAATGTACACAGAGCCAGAATTCGACAATAATGCTCACAGGTTCTTTGGAAGATACAGTGATATGTAGATCTATCTGTAAGTTATCTTTACTGTATTATAAAAATCCAAAAAATCAGCAATTGGCATTAATACAAAGTTGGCGACTTAGAAGAGGACCAGTCTGAGAAAGCATAAATACTCCAGATTAGACTCGGGAACTAAAGCTTGACCTTTTTGTAGCTGCAGCAGTGGTTCAAGTAGTGGAAATATAACCTCAACTCAAAGTTTTTTTTGATATAAAATGCAGTGTGCGTAGTTTTCTAGGTTTATTTTTCATGCCATAAAACTGACAAACCTTATCCTGGGCAATAAACCTATCTACCATTATTCTGACATACTCTGGAGACATAGAGACATAACATTTTTAGCCCCCATGATATTTGATTAATATCCATACTCCTTCATGATATACCTTAACTTCTCCGCTGTCAGAATTTAATAAGTTAAAAGAATGCTAAAGATAAATTAACCAGATTGATGGCAAGGGTAGGAAAATCTCTTTTGGCAAGTCAGCCTGTAAAGTCATAGCTTCCTAGACTTGGAACATTTTCAGTTTTCACAGTTTTCAGTCCCTCTGAATACATGCCTGTTACAAAAGCAGCCATACCTTCCATCGTGCATAAATCTCAGCATGCTGGTTTTGTCTGTCCTCATTTGCCCGGCAGATCTTTTTTTGTCAGATTATATCCTTTATGTCCTTTTGACATCACTGACTCAATGGATGTTTTCCCCATCATCTCATGGTTGCGTCAGCTAATGTGTTGTTGTATCAACTGCCTACAGCACTGTTTTCCATGTCATGCTCACTGCCTGAATGATTCTTGTTTTAGCTTTCAACCCTCTGCTTGCCTTTTATGTGGTGTTTTGAATGTTATCAATATACAGTACGCCTGTACAATAAGTAAACCACACACATCGATGGATTGCAGACCCTTGCTTTGGCTGTCTGCTGCTCTAGGCTGTTTTTACTTGTTCGCCAGCTGTGTTGGCTGAAGCAGACTGAAGCAGGTTAGAGAATAACTTGGCATTGCTGTTGAAGTTTTGGTCGAATCATTGCCATATTTCTTGTGGCAGACACACCTTGAGACAGAGCCAACACATTGTTCACATTATCTCACTCTGTCAGCTGAATTGAATGTAGCTTCACAGATAAGGGTCTTCATCTTTTCCTTCCTCTTACTTTCTTTTATTTCTTTTTTTCCCACTCAGCTCTCAGGTGGCAAATGGCCAGACACATGCTCCTCATCCTGCTCACATAATCTGTTCAATAGAGAAAACAATGTCACCCGGATTTGACGATTTGCTATGACATAATTTTAATCTGCTGTTGGGCTCAATCACTTTGTCGGCTAATTCTAACGCCCATCACCTCTCAAAACCTTTGTTTTCTGTTTCCAAACCTCAAACTGCTGGACTCGAACTCTTAACTCAGACCATTAAAATTAGATCAAAGGATTGAGGGGGGAAAACGCTCTGAATAAAATTGTTTCATCAAGAGTCATAGAATAAAATGGCCCACTTCCTTTCCCAACACTGTTTGGACAGGTGAGTGAAACTGCAAGCTAGTCCTCGGTCCCACGACTGCAGCCACCTCAGACAATAGAACTGTTCCAAAGCAAACAAGAGCAATTGTGGTTCAGAAATAAAGATAAGCAGTTGAAAACCAAGGGTGGGAGTTCTCAGATTCAACCTGATGTTAAATAAATACTCAAAAATGATCCCTACACCTCTACATGTCTATTTGCTGCAGGAAAATGGGAAAGTTTCACCAGACTTCATACCCTTTTTTTCCCCTTCCTCTGTTGCTGTAATGGAAAAATCTGCACAAGGAATTGGCTGCTGCCGTTCATTCAGGTCATAGGCTTTCTCTCTCTGGGTGACTATTTCTGTTTGCGCTGCACATTTTGTTGAACATCCAAGCTAAACACCTCCTCCACCTCAAGCTTTTTTGATTTCGGGAGGATTTCGTTTAGCTTGTAAGGTCTTGTCCTCTTTCTTTGCTCAGTCAGCCTCACGGGAATGTGAAGCCTTGATGTGGGGGAGCAAGTCATGTCATCAGAACAATAACAGCACAGAGAAAACGCTTGGGTTGAACATTTTGTTGACCAGTATTTGTATCCCCATTCAGACTAATTGAGTGAAAACACTGAAACTTACATAATGCCTAAATGTTATTGTGGATACTTTTATTATATTTGCAGTAGACATTTCCACCATGGGTGGCCTGAGAGGGAACCCAAACCTGATCCTATAGTACTAGCGCAGTTCTCCATCTTGCATTACCTTTAACAGCTCGCCTTCTTCTAAGCAATCACTGTTTGTTTTACTTTGGATTTTCCCTTAATGAAGTTTGAGTATGAGCTGGCTCTCTTTGTAGCAATGCCTGCTACTGTTGCTCATGCTGATTCTCCTTGAAAAGGCTGCAGGGGTTTACTGAAGTTGTTTGTTATGAGTTTTGAAAGCCAGAAATATCTGCATCTGCAAAAGTAATGGCTGATCAACAACTCTATTAATCTCTTGCAGATTTTATAGAAGCATTTGGGGTACGGAAACGCATGTCTGCTCATTGTTCGACCTACCAAAAAGCATTTAATGAAGATCAGAGTCCGGTTTGGCAGGACAGAAAGCCATCAATGAGTGAGGCATAATGGGAAAGTCCCTGGTATTCTATGGCTGTCTCTCTCCCCCAGTCTGGCCAAATAATTAACCCTCCGCTGCCAAAATGTAAAACAAAAACATAGTGGGGTATAACCTTAGTGACACTAAATGACAGACAAATGACACTAAATGACAGACAAATAACATTAGTTGTAATGCATTTAAAAGTTAAAAGTTTTTGCCATGTTGCTTGTGCTGCTATCCAAAATAATTTGCAATAAGTGTAGAAGCGAATAAAGCTCAGGCATTGTATATTTAAGAACCTCAAATAACCAGAATCATTCTACAAAAACAAATCATGGTCATAGTAATCTTATTTATTGAACAAATGTTTTCTCATCCCCCCTCAATGTCTCTGTAAATAATTTTCAGTTATTTAAAAAAACGTAGCTAAAGGTATGAAAGGCCCATGTGCAAGAAAACGTTAATTCTGTTTATTATGTCTGGGCATGATTCTCAAACAGGCTTTTGAAGCTTCTGTGTGCTGGGAACTAATACAACCAAATGTAAACTAGGATAACAGTCACTGTTTAGTCTGGTTCCCTTTGCTGTTCCCATTGTAGCACTGCTACACTGTTTTATCTTGTCGACTTTGTATAAAATGATATATTCTGTGTGATGTCATTTGTTATAGGGGTTTCATGTGGTCAACAATAAAGCAATAGACTTTTTTTTTTTAAGTTCAAATTTTTAAAAAAGCAAAACCTTCTCAGTGGAATAGATTTGTTACTAAATGAAAGCAGTTTGATAACGAACCCGCTGGTCCGTGTGGGAAAATACACAGTGTTGAAATTCTCTCCCATACAAAGAGAATGCAACATAATCAATCTTGGCCAGTTCCCGTGGGTCTAATACTGTTACATCAGTTGGTCAGCACCTAGAATAACACTCAGTCTGCTGGACACTTCAGTCTAAGTAAGCTCTAAACAGGCCTCTAGCTTTTCCACAGTCAATTAGCTCATTTCCCATGTGTCATCTCTCTGGCTCACTCATTAGCTAACAGATGAACCGGTGACTGGTCACATCTTGCCTTCTTCCTTAATGCCCACATTTAATTAAACTGCCACAAATTCACATAGACACTACACTGACATATATACACACAGTCTGCCCAGAGGAAATGAAGGCATCTCCATGGGGAGTTTTTTTTAATAACAGTCCAGATTTATGACAGTCCCCCTGGGGAGACCAGAACCCATTTCCTCAGCCTTCAGGCACTCATTCAGGATACAAGACGGTGCTAAATTACACACCAGACCACAACAGCAGCTCCTTTAATCTCTACAGTACACTCACTGGCCCCTAATGAATTGAGCTGGCTAATTGTTTTAAGTTATTCCTCTAACAGTGTTCATGTGTCATAAACGAGAATTTCATGTTTCTTATTAAATGTACACTTTAAATCCTTTCCTCCAAGGTTTGGCAACAGATAGGATGTTCAGCTATCTATCTGTTGTTATTAAGAATTACTTGCTATAGACAACTATGCAAGTAAGGTAATTTTACTAATTTTGAAGGGAAAAAAGTCGATTCTTTACGGACACTTTTGATAGTAAAGTTGCTGTAACAAGAGTTGTGTTTTGCCAAACATACGGCTTGTTTTTCAGGTCACAGCGCTAACAATCATAGCTAGCTCAGCTGCATTTGTCTTGTTTGAATGCTTTACCATATGGAGGTTAATGTGTGTCTGATAGATAGCTTAAGCATTTCTTTAAGTTCCTGCTGAAACAAATCATTCTTAACTCACAGACACATACAAAAAATATATTTCACAACTGCTACAGTCATTCAAGCTATCGTTGTCCTCCAGCCATGGTAATAACGAACATGTGCTACACTGCTTTTATGCTAACTGAAGCACTTCCTCCTGTTTTTATTGTGTACTTTGAAGACAGTATTTTAGTCACTTTGTGTGGATTCATAACGATTATTTAAAGCTTGTAACACTACTCAACATGTTACAGGGAAGTTGGTGTATCCTCAGTCATGCTGAATAAGTCATTTTAAGTCATAAATGTTGTTTTGTTTCGATTATTTCAGTGGTGTTTGCTTTTTCTGTCTCTTAGGTCTGGCAGTGTGAAGAATCATTGGGAGGAAATCTACTACTTTGTGGAGAATTTAGCTGAGAAATTTAAAAGGTAAGAGACAATAAGTCTGTAGTTACTAAACAGCTTTGTCGCCTTTTGTACTTGACTTCCTGGAGACCCGAGATGAAGATCTCTAAAGAGAAATACATACAGCAGTCACCACGGTGAAGTAAAATAAAATATGTTCCTTCCGCTACAACTGCCCATGTGTTAAGTCACTCAACATCCAGGCTGATGTTTCAATCAGTCTGAGCAGTTGCTGAGCTGATGCCTGGTGGCAGTAAGGCTAGCAGCAACAGTGTTTCCCCTAGATCAGAGTCCGGTTCACAAATCATACTCTTAGGCCCACCCACTATCCAACATTAGGAACAAGAAGAAAAACAGTTTTGAGTGGAAGGGGATTTTAAATCCTTTTTATTGTCAGCTTTTCTGACTGATTTATATGGGGACATTACATGTTGGGTTTGCTTGACCTTACACTTCATTCTGCTTAACTTTGACCTGTTGTCCTCGTTAATACACTTTTTTGTGACACCTAGTGGTAGCAAAAGCACAATACGTCAATCAGTTGCAGGCATCTTGGCCAAGTCAATCAACAGCTGATCCTCAGATAAAACAGGACCAGGTACAAAACCATATCAAATTTTATGGTTGAAACTTGTTTATTTATGCTTAATAACATTTGTAGTTTGATATTCTATACACATTTGACAAATTTTAGCAATAGCAAGAAGCTATGACACAGCTAATCAGGAAGTACTTGTTTGAGGACATTGGAACTTTATTATTGTTCATGCAAAGGGAAGTTGTACATGTAAGGAAATAAGTAGTTTTATACACTCGTGAATTAATTGTGTTATACAGTATTTCCCCCATATGAAGCCATTATTTTATCAAAATCTACTTCCTGTTCAAAGACTATGCTTAGTTTTTATATCTACAAGAAATTAAAAATGCATACCAAACAAAAGCTCGGGTCTCAGGAGGTTAAAAAAAGTGATGGACATGTCACCCATGTCCATTACAATATTATCTGAAATTGTATTTATTATATGAAATTCATGACTAAAGTATTAACTATATTTATTGAATATTGACTTTCTAAACACTTCCCTCTTCTTAGACACAAAGTAGCTCTAAAACAAGTGTGTTGTAAAATGCAATATTTCAACCAATGTCCACATCTGTCCGTCTCATGGGTGGTACTGTGTTGTTGGTACTGCTTGAAAGCCACAACAACACCTTTGTTGTTCAGCCACTGCTAAGAACCAACCCTCCTCAAAGTCGCTTTTTTAAACAAACAGAAGAAAGTTCCAAGCAAAGCAAACCTGTATGAACTTACTTTCTCTCACAAGCAACACTTGTACTTCAAATTGTGGTGCATGTGTGTAGTTTATATGCACATTATCCCTTTCTAAATATATATATATTTTAAACCAATTAGCACAAATAAACCTTTCCACATCTGAGGATCAGTGACGTTTTTTGAACATTTACATCAAAATCATTGTCATGCACAGAGGGTTCAAATCCTGCACAATGCTGCAATAGTCACATGTGTCTAAGAGTGTTTTTTGATGGGCTGCATTAAAGAAACAATCCCTACACAGACTGTTGGAGGGACCTCAAAGGAAATGAAGTAGTTTGTTCTTAATGGGATATTCATTGTTAAAATAAAATGTCCTCACTTTGATTAACTGAATGCTGGGTCAAACAGAAAGCGAATGAAAGATTACCCTCAGTTTCTGAAGAATAAAATCATGCTGCATTGCATTATGAAATTACTCTAACTACGTTCAAGTCATACAACTTGATTAATCTGTGGTTGTAACTATTCCTATTGCTTGTTGTGCAAGGTGGCAAATCAACAACTATCATCCAGATTCTGTTTAATTTTGTCTTTTGGTGGTTACCATCAATCTTTGGCATGTTCAGTATCATTAGTCACTGGTTACTGTGTGGTGATTTCAGCATTGCATACTCCACAATCCAAACTGGTTAGCTGTGTAGACAGATTAATTATAGTAATCTGTATGATGATGGGGGTTTTTTTTCTTATTCTTTTTTGTTCCAGTCCCATGCTGAGGATGTCCTTTATAACATTCTCCTCCAGAGCATCCACCATCATGAAACTGACCGAGAACAGGTAAGTTAAGAGAGGGTGGATGCTGACATCTGCTGATTAATGCAATTGATTGATTTGACTTCAAAGGAAATAAAACAGTTTGATTAAAGTTCAGCAAAGTCATTGACTGCATTGACCAAACTGCATACAACAGATGTCATTCTAGCACTGAATGCTCTCACGCAAAAACATCACACCAGAGTAAAAGCAGATGTACTCTACACTGACATTCAGCTGAAAATTGGCCCATATCACCATCAAACTGTTGCTGCATAAAACTCTATGCTTTTTTTGGCCTTTGTAGAAATGATAAAAATGATAACATGTCTAGATAGTCTTGTTTTTAATCATCTATCTGCACTGGGATCATCATATCAGATAAAATTATAATGAGGCATCACAAAATTGAATCAAAACACTTCCCAATTCCACAGAGAGATCCTTGTAAAAATAAGGAGATGGATCAGTTTCCATACTGACACATTTACATGTCTTGACCAAAACATACTTTGCTATGTTTCCTGTTTACAGAGTGGAAATTAGGAAGGGGCTGAATGCTCTGAAAAGAGAGATTCCAGGTGGGGACACATTCATGCACCTTGGATTGCAAAGGGTAAGCCTGTGATATAAAAGCTTCTGTTTGTCTATACATGTGAATTAAAGTGTTGAGCAAAGAGCAAATCAAAGACTGTTGAATTAGCTGTTTAAATCAGAAACTCTGGTAACTCTGGTGGTAATTGTTTTCTTTTTATGAAGGCAAATGAGCAGATCTACCAGGAGAACTTTGGTAAGCAGCTCATTGTTAAGTAACTCATTCTTATGAGCACTCACTTACAGCTGAGATCTAAAATGGCTGTTTATATTTTCCAGGCACGGCCAGCGTGATTATTGCACTGACAGATGGAGAGCTGCAGGAACATCAGCTTATCACTGCACAGCAAGAGGTAGCAACACTCGCAGCTCAAGTAACAGAGCAGCTCTAGAGGCTGTAATACTCAGACTGCTTGACTGCTAGTTTTCTGGAAGTAATCAATTTATTACCTTTGTCTTCCAACAGGCAGAGAGAGCCAGATCTCTTGGAGCTATTGTATACTGTGTTGGTGTTAAAGACTTCAATGAGACACAGGTAATGCCAATAAATATGTTGTATTTAACATGTTTACACTTATATTCTGTACATGTATGGTTTGAAATAAAAAATAATTCCCAGTATAGAGTGTAATGTACCACACGTGCCAAGGAATGTAGAGTTGCAGCATCCAAAATGCTGTTAACTTCATTTTATAGCGTGTATTCAGTGGTCCCTTTGCAATTTGGCAAACCCATAATTTAAAATTTCCTGAAAACCAATCCAGTGAGTTATAACCCTGAGTTGCCTCTTGAATACCTATCTGTAACTTGAATAATCCTCAATTATCTTCAACATGAGGATGAGGATGATTCAGGTTCCTGCATTTAATATGACAGACATTTGAGAGCTGAAGGATTGTTTCCTCATAAGGGCTTGTTGAACATCAGTAACAAGACATGGTCTCACTCCAGTTTCATTCAAGCCCCATTTGACTGGTTGTAAATATATCCATTCCCTGGTTTGAAGTGTGTTTATAGATGTTTGTGGAGTTCATACTTTCCATTTGCAATGTCTGAAATTGTGTCACACCAGGACATTAGAGGCCAATTTTGGCTTTTTACGAAATATCAAACACTGTCATTCACCTCTCACTGTTGAGGGTTCCTCCCTAAACACAGTTACAAAATAAATGTCTGGACAACAGTCATGTAATCATACTAATGGCTTCGGGAATTGATTCTTGTGTAATTTGGTTAATCATTCCTCCCTTTTTTGTTGCGTTCACACCTCTGTTTCTCCTCCTCCTCTTTTCGTATATAGCTGGCCACCATTGCAGACACTATCGAGCATGTGTTTCCTGTCCTGGGAGGCTTCCATGCCCTCCGAGGAGTCATCGATTCGGTAAATGAACTCTTGTCTGTGCAGGGAAGCTTTCCTATGGCTGAATCTCACAATCAGGGCAGCAGATGTCCACATTTGTATATTTATCTGTCTGTTAATACATTTCCTGTAACCCCTTCAGTGTCATTTATTTGGCACAGTGGCTTTGTTTTCAAGCTGTTATATGTTTCGCAATGGAGGAGCTCAAACTCTTACTTATTGCTCTCTGCCACTGTTTTAGTTGAAGTTTCAACTTGAACAGATCCTGCTCTCTATTTTCACCATGCAGCAGGCAGAACTGTAACTCTTTGTGCATACAGGGTTTATGAAACACACTGACATACTGAGAGACACGGTAGAGGCAGGATTCAGTCCTTTGACAGCCAAAAAAGGTGAAAAGAGGTCATATTTTCACCAGTTTCTTAATGTTAAATGGTTCATTCTTTTTCTGTCTTATAATCCTCTAAGTCCTGCCCCTCTTACTGATGCTACAGCCAAGCTTTCCATTCTCACAGGGCAGTTTACAATAAAAACAGTGGCAGAGTTACCACTCAAAATTCCCGGTAATTCTTTGAAAAATAGGTCACTGATTTTAGGGAGATGTAGACAAAAGCAGGCTTGTCATTTCTATCTGAAGGCCGTTGATTTTGCCAGCTGAAATGAATGTTGTTGGCAGACTTTAGCAGCTGTAGCTACTTAGCTAAGTAAGCTAAAGTTAGCTCCATTAGCCAGTTGAAATCTTGGACTTATCTTACATACTTGTTTGTATAAACAGCGTGGGTTCACTTTTTTCAGAAAAAATACCAAAAATGTTACCTTATCTCGGGTCAGATTGGTTTGGGTTGCTGGCTGCAGTGTCAACATCCCCACATTAAAACAGGATGGAGCCGCTAATGTTACCATAAACACGGATAGCAGCCAGCAACACAAAAGTGAAATACTACATTAGTTGTCTTTTTTCTTTTAACATAACCTGTTACTCCGCTAACTAATCTAACTTATGATAATGATAGGGGCCTTGGCCTTGGAAGTAACATGTAAACGGTCAGTTGGGTTTGAATAACTGATGTGAACATAGTGTTAAAAATGAGCACAGCAAGAGGAGGAAACTATTTAAGAGTGAGACACTCAGTGATACATTATGAATAAGGATATGACTTCATTCATAGACAGCCTTGGAACATTTTTATAGAGCTCTGTACCATTATTATTTTATAGGACTAGACTTTGAAATACCTGCTTGTCATATGATACCAGCAGGGTATGAGTGTATATAACAACTGCTGTATTTTCTCCCCTTTTCCCCTCTAGATCATCAAGAAATCTTGCATTGAGATTTTGGCAGCTGAGCCCTCCAGTGTTTGTGCCGGAGGTGGGGCGCTGGCAACATACACACTCATACACACACACACACACACAAACTGGTCAGGATCCCTTCTGAGTCAAAGCCACACTGATGCCAGTGTCCCGTCATTCCTTGAGCTGTGTTAATTTAATTACTGGATCCTCCATCTCTCCTTCTCTCACTTCAGTAACGACAAACCCAGGCTGAAAAATGACTTTACATGGGCATCCAGGTCACTTACAGGAAATCTATAGGGCCAGAATACTCAGTGGGAATAATATTACATGGTCTCATTAAAAGGATTGACGGTGAGAGAGGGGCAGTGGTGAGATTGGCTGCGGCTAAAACTTAGTAGTAGACAATGTCCTTTAGTGTCCTGCCAAGAGAAAGATTGTGACAGTTAAAGTAACATTAAATGGACATTAAAAAGCAAATATGAATAGATAAAAACATGAGTTGATTAAACACTTTTGGCAAAAGCAGAACGACTTTTACTGTTTTTAACATCTGCTTTTGGTTTTTATTAAGCAATGAATTTTTCTTTCTCCCTTCAAGAAGAAAAGTATTTGACTTGAAACTGAATAGCACTCACTGTAACTGCAGGCCGTTTATTACAGTCCTGCAGTTTCAGTCTCATCCTTAAGAGTATTTTCCTGTATTGTAGGTGACATAGCAACTATTGAAGTAAATGACCTGATATTACAACTCGACTGCAGAGCCGCTCAGCTAGAGGATTGAAAAGCTAACTTTATTGTATTTTTGTATGTGGTTCATTTAGATTCTCACTGCTCAATTACTACATAAGCAAGTTGTGGCTCATAAATAAAGGTCACATGACTCACAAGTAGCCAGTTCTGACAGCCAGATTAGAGATTTAAGCCGATTTAAGCCCCTCTAACAAAAACTCAGCACGATTTTTATCTCTTTGTTTCTGCTTGTCATGAAAGTTTCTTTTATCTTTTATCGTCTCTGTATTTTTAGAACTAGCACAATCATGTTCTCACTTCAAATGAACTACACCGCAGTTATTTGATTAGAGGACTCATGTAGAGGCTCATATTTTCAGACAGCTCGTATCCATTGTATTTGGCGACACCAGAGTTTAAAAAAAAAAAAGAAGCCCATTCTCATCTGAACAAATAAACCAAACTGCTTGTGGAAACACTTCAAAGTTCACACTTAAGAGTTCAAATACACATACAGCAATTGTGTAGTATGACATGAAAATGAGCTTCATGTACAATGTAGTATCAAATGTCATTTTACTTGGCAAAGTCTTGAATGTATAAATGTTTTGTGTAACCAGAGTCTTTCCAAGTGGTGGTGAGGGGGAATGGTTTTCTCCATGCCAGGAACATCAACCAGGTGCTCTGCAGCTTTAAGATCAACGACACCCTTACAGTCAGTAAGTAGACCTACACTTTCCTTTTAATGTCAAGGGTCATTTTCAGTCTTTTTTGTCAGTGTTTGAACCAGTTTTTTCCCCCTATGCAAAATATACACTTCCTGAAATGAAAAAAGGCGGATCCTTACTGGAAGGAATGTCATGATACTTGTAATTTTATGGCAGCGACATGGTCAAATTTAAATGTGTACAATACTGGCGCAAAAAAAATCTGCTTTTGTCCAGAAATGTCAACCTTCTAATGCCCATATTGATCAAACTTCAGCTGTTTCACCCTTTCACGAGTATCTTTCTGTATACTATCTATAATTATATACAGCAAAGTAGATACCCAAAGAGAGTACATTAGGAAGAATGTACATGTATCAATTTTTTAATTTGCCTTCTAGATGAAAAGCCGGCCGGTGTAGAAAACACATTCTTACTGTGTCCAGCCCCAGTCGTCGATGAGATTGGGAAGTAAGTGCCTTTTTTTATGACTTTGGGATTTCATTTGTTCTGAGAGACCTTCTTTCAACTCTGTCTAAAGGGAAACTTCTTATATTTCACATAAAGTGGCATCCATGTGCATCTTAGATCACGTTATTTCCCTCAAACACAAAGAAACACGTGTATGCATACCCATGTGAGCACAGACCATAAGAAGCCTGCCATACATTAGCTCTTTTTACGATCCCTATCCGAGGCCACATTCCTCTTTTCTAGATCCCAGTACAGCTTAGCAAAATATAAGGAGCTCTGTAGCTGTGCCAGCACATACAGTGGTAAACCCTTCATGCATTTGTCCTGCTTCTGTCCTGAATTAGGACAGAGCCATAAAAACAGCTGCAGACAATTCTTTTTTGAATAACATAGAAACTATAGTGAGTCAAGACTAGAATCTTATAAATGTCATGTGACGCAGCCTATAAATTGCTTTGTCATTGGTTTTGAACTGATGACTAAAAAAAGAAAGCAGTTGATGTTGACACGTTTTTTTCATTGACCTCATTTTGGAGCAGTGGAGCAAACAGATCAGCATCTTTAAAGACATGTTCTTAAAGCTACACTGTTCATTTTATTTGTATCGACAATGGATAGGTTGATGATGTCTTATATGAAAGGGGTCACTCATACAAAACCTGCTGATAGTTATCACCCCACTCTGCAGTTCCCCTCAGTTAAAGAGCATTTTAGTGTTTCCCAGCTTTTTCTTTTGGTTTTACATTAATTAATTAGCCTTAATGTTTTGATCCACTGTCACTGCTCAAATCAGCACTTGTAACAGTTTTCTGATTTAAAAAAAAAAGCTCACTATAACTGCTAACTGCCCATGATCATTGTGGGGCATTTAACATCTAACAAACCAGATGTTTCCCTCAGGAGTTAGTGGAGACCAAAGCAGAGCTAAAAGGAGAGTAAATGCTTAACTTGCATTTGTGCTGTGGTCAGGAAAAATGCTGCAAATGATTGTTAATGTTGCTCTGTGCCAGCTGGATGTGTAAATAAACAACTTTTAACACCTTAGCCGTATCTACTTTACAAAGTGATAATATGTCAGTGTTGCATTTACTGTACAGATAATGCTGCTTTAAAGTGAGGTTATGTAACTTTTTTACATAAGAAAGAACACATTATGATTCTTAAAAGCAATAAAGCACACCCTAACTCAATTCAGTGCACTGACAGGTTTTGATCATGTTTTTTTTACTTGGTCTGGCATGATCAATAGCTAATTGAGGCTATTGTCAACACAACTCCAAATGAGTGACAATGTTGCTTTGTGAATATGTAAATCTGTATATGAAGAATGTATAACTAAACCTTTTGATAACATTATATGTTAATGTTGTGTTTAGAGCTCATTGTGCTGCCCCCAAGTGGCCAAAAATGTGTCCAAATGTACCCTGTACACGTAAACAGTCCCTGTACCTAAATACCCATACTTTACTGACATCTTGGTACCTGTACCTTGCTTTATTCTGGAGAACCCTCGTGGATCTAATACCTCAAAAGTATAATATTGGGTCCCTGTATTGTCAACAACTGGACAAACCAATTTTGACCTCAGTTGTGATGACAGTACAGCCAGGACACAATGCTGGCTGCACCTCTATGCATTACATTTACATTTATTAACATTTGTGCTTGTGTAGTTTGAGATTCTTATATTCAGACTGAGGTCTGTGGTAGCAAATTTGATTATAGTGTACGGTATTTGTCAGGTCAGGATCACGTCTATTGACATAGGCCTAAGACAGCTTCAGTTACTTCAGTGTACTTCGGGGGGGTGGCGGGATGTGAAAACTAAGACAACTGAGGTTAGCTTACTCGAACATTCACCACACGACGGTCACACAATTTTTCTGGTATAACCTCTTCGTCAGCTGGTCGTTTTCTCCTTTTAGAGTCTTACCATGTTCCAACATTAACAATCCGCAAACCTCTCTAACCTAACTCTTTATGGTAAGAAAAGTACAGTAGGCCACAGAATAAAAGGTTCAGTGGACGGCGGTTAAAGACATGATCTACACAGAGACAAAGAGGTGGGAGGAGATGGCCTGTCAACCAATACCAGCCACCCTGCTCACATTCTTGACCTTCAGGGATAGCGTACTCATGTAATTATGATACAAATTCCTTCTTTTTATTCTCCCATAGCAGTTATAAATCCAATTTGCAGTTCATATTTGCACTGGCATTGGTGCGGAAAGAGAGGGAAAGATTTAAACAACCTGGACTCATGAGTCGGACTCTAAAGCTTTAATCGATACCTTGGCAGAAGGGTCGTAAAACTGAGGGTATGTCACGTGATTTCCTGATTTACATTCAAAGCAAGCTGCTCTTGCCTTAGGTCTCTCAAACTTTCCATCCCTTTATGCCTTAACACTCAACCTCACATCTTTCCGATCACACACTTATCTTTTTTCCCCTTCCTCTCTTTCTCCACCTCTGCCTTTATTTTTGGCGCCACGGTGGTTCTTTTCACCCAGCTCGCCGGTTGTTTTTCAAGCCCCCGAACCTTCTATGCCTGCCTGTCTGCTCATTTTTCTTTCTCCGTCTTTTATTTGTGTCTGTCACACACAAACTCCTTCTTTCATCCCCTGTCAGTCTTCCACTCTTTCAACCGTCTGCTTGTCCAGTTTGGCTGATCAAAGCCATGTAGCAGCTAGCCTGGTCTTTCAAGTGTGTGGCCATGTGTGTTTGTATGCAGCTTGATTCTCAGCAGGGTGGAAACTCCTTGGGGAGAGCTTTTGAGACTGCACTGAAACCCAGACTAATGGGTTGGTTTGTGACTGATTAGCAGTTCTTAATGTCATGAAACTGTGATTTTGACTGTTTTGTTGTCACTTTGCTCAAAACCCAGCCAGCAATCTTTTTACTAAATTTAATTTTGGTCTATTTTATGATATTTCGTGGGCAGAAAGTGGTGTCTTGGCATATTCTACAAGCATTTTTTTCTGTTAAATGTCAGTGCAAATTGTCAATTCTAGAAAAAGGCCTTCGCTCTTTTATTCCGACCTACTGATGCCAAAACCAGGCATTTACTGTACCACTGATGTTTTAGATCGCTTAAATATATCCAGCTGGAAATATCCTGGACATTACATCATGCTAGCTATGTTTGGCCAGTTATACACAGGAAGAAGAAGAGTAAATAGCAAAGCAGCCAATGTCACGCTACCTGTTAAAGTGTTTTAATGTAGATTCTTTTTCCTTTGAGGCAGGGTGATCCACTCTATCTAATGGATTGCAAACAAACTGTGTGTGTCTGGCCAGTCTAATTCAAGTGTGTGTGCATGTGTGTGTGTTCATGCTTTGTCTCTTTCATTTCCTTGCTTAACAGTTGTCTGACTATGTGCTGGACAACCGACATTTCTGCCCTACAGCTTTGATCCCCTCACATCTTCAAATAGACTGTTTCCTTTTCTCATCGTTTTTTTTCCTTCTAGTATCAACCTTTCTCTTCCTTTAATTGTCAGTAGCCAGACACTGGGACAAATCAAATTACATGTGTCCTGTGGAGTTTTTTTTGTGATATTTTACATCCTGCATGGTTTGCATCCATGTTTAGTTGCTTCTTTACTGCCTTGACATATCTTATCACCACCTGTGAATCAGTAGGATCATGTGAAAGCACTGGCAGGAATGTTTATCGTATCACACTTGTTGACATGTATAAGCATGTGATAATGAGACAACCAAAAATGGGACTCACTCCTAAAGAAACTGCTCCATATGACTACTACAGGTCAAAAACATCTAGTAACCTTTAATCAGCTTACAGTGAACAGTATTTTGCAATAATATTCAGTTTGATTAATGCTGAACTGATGTTAAAGCTGCACTAATCAGCGTTTGTTTAAAGATAAGAATGGGTCAAATGACTAAGTGCAGTGTGGTAGGAGTTGCTTGTAGTGATGAATCAACAAAGAATTTTCACCTAACGCTGCAGTTTCTCTCAGCTTCATTCAGCAATTGAGTATCTTTAACTCATTGTTTTGGTCTTAGTATTTTAGCTCTTACCACTAATATTAGCCATCAACATAAGAGCCTGATATTTCCCTCAGTAGGTGGTATAGAGTAGAGGTATAGGGTACCTAAAAGGTAAAAAGACATTAGGGCATTCATTTTATTAAGAGATAATATGTCAATGTCGTGTTAACAGAGCCAATTGGCAGACAATAAATGAATACTAAAGAAATCGGAAATTCACTAAGAAATGTTATTTAACTACAACCAGCAGTCTGTACCATTGAGACTGGGACGGATGTGTGTGTGGATTATTGCTAATTGCTAATTATGCCAATCCTAGATGTCTAATCTTAACGGCAAAATTGAATTTGCCTAAATTTAAACCCTAACCTAATTCTGTCACTATATGTGTATCAGAACTTCAGTGCATTCTGGGACACATGTGGTAACAGTGAATCTGCACTGTACATCAATACATATTCAATCAATTTCAGTCCCACAAACATAGACACATCAAACTCACGCACATAAACTACCTTTGTTTTTGAGACTGTCCTGAGGTTTCAGACTTTTAGTGCTCAGCTGTTTATTGTCAGTGAGGCATTCACAGTATGCTGTTGATCATGAAATTCACCCACTAACCCATCTATTCTCTTCTCTCTTTCCACCCTCTGTCTCACAACTCAGACAGCCCTCCGAGTCTGACTAAAGACAGGTTTATCGGTCATACAGCCTGCTTTCCATCTGCCAGACTTCATTCACGTCCACCTGGTTCTCTACCAAAGGAGAACTGAGGGAATAGAGTTGGGGTGGTAGAGGGGGGGTTGTTTAAAAAGCATGCCTTTCATCCACATGTTTTTAAGAACTGAACAAGAACAGGCTCCAAAGAGGGTCAACCAGAGGCCCCCTGAAATTCTCAGAATTGTTTTTCCCACTTGGAGGAGGAATGGATTCAAATCATCAAGAAAGACTCTTGTGGTTCCAAAAAAGCCCTTAGAGACCGGTAGATCCTGAAAGAAGTTATGATATGGGCAAGGTTGAGATTGGACTGGAATGAGCAGAAGCATGTTTATCCATTATTTTTGTTTTGATTGGAGGTTTAAAGTGTTTTTGACCTTTAAAAGAACTGCACCTTACCTGTCCCTTGATAAGGACTTTAAACCAATGAATACTATCTATAATATTGGCAAGATGTCCTCACATTAGGTGTTGTTAAACTGTTTTTCATATTTTCCCACTTTGCACAAATCATTTTGCAGCTCATAGACTGTAAAGAGGAGGTGTTACAGATTGCTCTCATTCCTGAGACTGCAATTAGTTTGCTGCTACGTCTTGGAAAAATACTCAACCTGCCCACAACTATAAAAACACAATCTGAATTGGCAGGTTGTCTTTTTTTCCATTTTGTTTAACTTCATCCATCCTTACCTCGGCCTCGGGGCCCGCTGTGTGGCTCAGTGGGTCACACAATCACACCTACAGTTTGTTTCCTCTGGTTTTCAACCACAGTGGAAAAGTTTGTTGTACTTTTTCGTTTGGTTCGTTTAGGTCGAAATTGCTCATTTACAAGTGAAACAGGGGTCGTAAACAAAAGTCACACGACATACAAGTAACGCCTTTATTGGACAGAGTTTTGGAAATATGTCCGCCTGCCAGGTTGGCAGCTGCAAAGACTCTAAACTAATTTGGTTCCATTTTCTGTCAACTTAAAAGAAAAAGCATAACATGCAGACGTTATCTCTGGTCTAGCTGACTTTCTGAAGAACTTCATAATCTTTGTTATTTTGTGGTCTTTCTTTTCTTTCGTTCTCTTGTTTGTTTTCTTGAAGATTGAGATTGGGCGGTTTGGTGACATCATTTGGTGTGAACCCAAGTTCAAATGACATCATCCTGGTCAAACAAATGGAGCTGAAGGAGGAAATATTTCAGACCAAATAAACCTCCCTAAACATATCTAGCATGGACTGCAATGCTCCCATCCCAAAATGAAGATATTCACTTGTCAATGTTTGTGTCTGTTGTTGTCTTTCAGGGTGATTTATCTTCAAGTGAGCATGAATGATGGTCTGTCTTTCATCAGCAGCAATGTGCACATCACCACCACAGAGTGTGTAAGTGACCGCTTCTCATACAGCCGTGGCTATGGGGAAAGTTCTCTATTCGTGTGCTTAACATTGGCCAGTATTGCAGATTATTCAATGTGTGGTTCAGTAAAATCATATTAGATTATCTTAAAATAAAACATCTGTGTTTTTTTTGTTTTGGCTAAAAAGAACCAAACTTTTTTCTTCTGTGCAGTTCCTCTTTGAGAGGTAGCAAATTTTTTTTCTAAAAGTGTCTTCGTTGCACCCATATGTCTTTATATCAGTGACATTAAACACTGTTTGGCATTGAACTTTTGCTTGGAGATGACAGTTTCTCCAAAGATAAAAGTATAGATTCTATCAAGTTTTTCAATTTTTTTGTTGTTTATTTGTTCTTCTTGTGTCCTCTCCAACCATATTTCTTTCCTAGAAGTTTGTTGTTTTGTTCTCTGCAGTGAGTTTCTTTACCCCCTTAATCTCTTTCATCTTCCCTTTTTCAATTTTGTATTTTCTCCTTTTTTCTGGAGCCAAACCACAGGGGTTGTAGTAGCAATACACCCAAAAAAGGCCCTCCAAACTCCCCCGGGGTGGCAGGAGACAAGAGGTTAAAGAAGCAAGTTCATGACCACAAAGCTACCAGCTCACTGAACTAAAAGTAAAAGCATGCAGGCACATCTGCAATACTTTGAGCAAGGCACTCAAATCGAGCTGAGTGGAAAGACTCTTGTAGCTCCCAGGTGTATGAATGTAGGCAATTGTGTCAATGTGAAGCCGGGTAGAGCTTCATTTCCTAAAAAACAAAATTAAACAAGATGCAATTTAAGACACTTTAAAGCAACTTCCCAAATAAAACACATATGTTGAGACATATGGGCTGGAGCCACAGTACATTCCCACCCAACCCTCAGTCCATGTGCCATCATATCCATGAAAATACTGAATACAACTGCTTTGTTGTGGTTCATGATATACTACTGAGCTCAATTAGACATACCATTGTAATTAGCTGCCTCTCGCCACTAAACTAAATCATATAGTCTGAAGTCAGACATAAGCAGTTGCTAACTTGAGATGGGTAGGCCTTGTTAGTCTATTAAAAAAGTTGAGGTTGAAAACAAACTCAACAAACGCATGTGACCCCTGCCAAAAACATTCACCAAAGTCCACAAAATATGCCTCTATAGCATTGGAAAGCACATACACACATCATATGTGCAAGAGATGAGGCCATTTGTTTAAATTTCCTGCATTGTTTGCTAAACCATTGTTTAACAAAGTCTGCTAACTCGTCAACCACTAAAGTTTATGATAATCACAAACTTGCTGATTTGGAGTTTCTAACAAATAGTAACTTGATTCTAGTGTTTGGTTTTCTGCAATGGACCCCACTGCTGAGTTCAGATAAATGCACCCGTGTCTTTGCCACAAGATAGATAGGGGAAAGTCTAACCACATGTGATCCTCATCTGTGGTCTGTAATGAGAACCATGTTTGGCTCATGGACGCCTGCCTCGTTGAAAATAAGCAATGTAGCTGATGGATTCATTTGGGGATCACACAACTTGTATGTTTTTTTTTGTTTTTCTCATCATCAATAAAAACAAAAAAACATGAATATGAAAAGTGACAGCCATCAGCCACCTCTGGATACATATTGTCTGGGTTCAGTGCATGTGGTGGTGTAGTAATGTACTACTGCGTGTGTGTGTTTCCTAGTTTGATGGCACCATCCTCCTCATCACCCTGCTGGTGTTGTTCCTCCTGTTGGCCCTACTCTTCATGTGGTGGTTCTGGCCTCTCTGCTGCACTGTGGTAAGAAACACAAACTACATTAAGGAAGTGGTCGATTTTTAACAGCAACACTTAAAATTAGAATTATCCAGAGCCTCCAAAGGTCTCCCCACAAAAACAAAAAATCATGAAAACTCTTAAGAGTTCCTTTGAGAGCTGAGGTGATGAATGTGTTTGTGAAAAGCTAAACGATACCTGTTGTTTCCACCTCTCCTGAACGTGTCATGTCTCATATGCTTTCACAGGTGATCAAAGAACCACCTCCTCCACCTCCTCCTGAGCCTGTGAGTCAAGGCACACACACACACACACACACACACACACACACAGACACACACACACACACACACACACACACACACAGACACACACACAAACACACACCTAAGTACCCACCAAAAAGCCTGAATAGGACTGAAATAAACGGGTGAAACTACATCTCTGTGTTTTTGTAACTATCTGTAGCACATTATACAGTTTATATAAGCTAGAAATGGATCATTCCAGTTTATACACAGATCTGTGCTCAGCAAGTATCATTTAACAAACATTTTTAAGTGGCTTGACATCAGTATTGACTTATGTTTACGACAACAAGTGTACAAAAGAGGGAAAAAGTCGATAAGTCAGGTTTTGTGTAATTATTTGTGTTTTAGGAGTCAGATGATGAAGACGGGCTGCCCAAGAAGAAGTGGCCCACTGTGGATGCCTCATATTATGGAGGAAGAGGAATCGGAGGGATCAAGAGGATGGAGGTGACAAGATGATAAATGCTCATGCCTATTACTTACAGACAATTATCACTAAATCTTTAATTCCAAACAACAGATGGAAATCAGACCAGATTGGTTTACATTCATTGCTTCTTTGTTGATTTTGTAGGTGCGTTGGGGAGGGAAGGGCTCGACCGAGGAGGGGGCAAAGCTGGAGAAGCCGAAGAACGCTGTGGTGAAAATGCCGGAGCAGGAGTACGAACCCTTCGAGCCCAAACCTAAGAAGTCCTCCAACAAGAAGGCTCCTCAGAACCGGAAGTGGTACACGCCCATCCGGGTAAACACAACCTCAGTTTCCCTCAGGACCCAACAGACAATGGGGCACTGTAGCCACAACTCTTTTAATATAGCTGCATTTATTTGACTTATTTAGTGAATCTATGAACGCATCTTGGAGTATGTTCATGTGTGTGACTGCATTATTACCGTCCTGTCAGCTTTTCAGGAACTTGAAAATCTGCTTTGTTTACAGTTTAACCACTGTGCATTTTTGAGCTTGAGCCCAGTAAGTTTCAAATAACTGAGGGTGGCAGAAAATCTCTCAACCCACAGAGAGAGAATCTTGAAATCCTTCCACTGACTTTAAAAACTGAAAAGTACCAAGACTGGAGTTTCACAAGACAGCAGGGACGAATAAAGTCTGTTCTAATCATGTTTATGTAGAATAATTAGCTGCATAAACACAAAATTCACCAACTATCCAGGTGAACATGTAACCAAAGAAATATACATCTACTACTATAACATCTACTCCACACAGTGAGTCATTATTACACTTGGCGTCAGTACTATTTGTGCTTTTATCACTATACAATTCACCTCTGTGTAACAACGCTGGCCTTTCATATAGTAGCTGTACTTACTGTTATCTGTACACACTGCTACCCTGTTCACAGTCAGAGCAGGAAAAATACACACAGACCAGTCATTACTTACTGTACACACCTTATGTAAGGAGCAGAATTCCCCTCTTAATCCAGCTACCACCAAAGTTTGGCTCAAAACGTGACATGACCATGCAGCTCAGTTAAAAGTTATATCAATTTAAGTATTTTTAGAGGTCTCACGATAATGTTTATCCAGGGTTCTTTTAATTGTTATTGTTGGGATTAATGTTTCTTTCCTGTGTATTAAAAGTAAGCTTCCACTAAGTTGCCAAACCTTTTTATCATTTTTTTCCTCCCTGGAAGGGGAACTACTTCATTTGTAGCAACGGAGAAACTTATTTAAGAAGAATTAAAGGTTCATAACTTAATATAATTGTAGTAAATAATCAGCACAATTTCAACCAAAGCGGAAGGAACTAATCAGTAAAATCTGCTGCTGCAGAGTTTGGAGGGTACTAAAACCTGCCAAGTCTCGTCTTTGATGGTACACAGTTGAGGCCACAGACCAAAAGTTTGCTGATACAGTAGAAACAATATGAAAAGGTTTGGTATCCAGATGTGTCCAGCTGTTAAATCTTTCCTTCTTTTCTGTCTTCTGTTCAGGGTAAACTGGATGCTATCTGGGCTCTGTTTCGCCGTGGGTATGACCAGGTCTCTCTGATGAGACCCCAGCCCGGGGATCATGTGAGTACCTCAGCAGTGCACCATGGAAATATTTCATTTCCTCAAATGCTTCCCCCCACACCCACTCACATTCACTTCCACACTTCTGGCCTGTGTTTCCTCCCTCCTACAGTGTTTTATACCTGTGGTGACCCACAGCTGTAACACCCTCTTTGTCAACCTCCTCTATCTCATATATCATTTTTTTGCCTTTTGTTCTCATTTTGTTGAGTTCACTGTGTAACTAATATTAAAAGTTGTTTTATTTTCTGGCCAACCATAAGGAAGATGATGTATTTGATCTTACATCTCAATTGAACAATTGAACGTTACTGTTGCTTTGCCTGTCAAGCTTTCCACTAAACATTTTTAGTCAACCATTGATTTTGACGGCTAAGATGATAACTGTTGCTAACAGATGTTATCAGCTGTAGCCATGAGTTGGTTGAAAACATCTCGAAGTGACTTTTTAAGGTTTAAAACTGTTTCTCGTTGAAACGGGAATCCTGTAAAATTGCATTTAATAAGCGATTAATGCCCAAAAAAACCCAAAGCCTGAAATAACAAAACAGTATTGCTCTTGGCTTGCAGTGTAGTATTTCAGTGTTTGGCTATTTAACTCGCATACTTTAACAAGCTAACAGACTTAAGATTTAAGTTTTATTGTTCATATTTTCACTTTTAATGTTACAAAAGAAAAGGCTTTTAGAATGAGGATTAACCAATATGATTGGTAAAAGTAAAGCTATTGTTAGTGTAAATGTCCGCAAATCCAATAGATTAGGACAGACCAGCTAACGTTAGTTTATGCTCAGATAAAGTAGCATCCAGGATTAGCTTCTACACAGTGGAGGTGCTGTTAACTTTTATTTTATTTTAATATTACACACACAAAATTATTAGCATGAAATGTTTCTTAGTCTTAAATGTAATGCTGGGTTGGGTTTATACAGTACAGTAGAAAGCTAGTTAGCTGTCAACGTTAGCTTAAATGAGAGCAGACAAACACACTGTTTCCTTTCTCTACATGTTTGCTCTCTTATTGCAGAAAATCACTCTTATTACATCCAAACCTCTTCAACATGTGACAAAATCTCTATCTTGACAGACAGTCCTCTTATTGGAAAATAACTGTTCAGGGAAGGGGTTTAACAAACGGTCAATTTCTTACGTACTGTACTCATCAATTTAACAATGTCCATAACAATATACATGCTAGACCGTGTACATTCTGAGGCTGCTTCATTTATGATAAATGAAGTATCAGATATATAGTCAAATGGGTGATAATCCACACTAAGGGGAGAAAATTCATTTCTGAAGGACAAAAACTAATGTGGAGATTAGTCATCCTGTCCTCTATCTGTCTCTCTGTCTCATTCTCTCCTAGTGTTTCTGTGCTGGCTAACACCTCAGCTGGCCCAGATCCATCCTGTTGAGCCGGTCTCGCTCTCACACCTGCTTTATATTAGTCGCCATAAATCAGATAGAAAGCAGAACCGCAGCTCACGCTCACACACATCCTTGTAGCTCGATAGGGGTGTTTTCTGCCGTCCGTGTGTGTAAACTGGTAAAAATTCTCTCCTCTTCTCAGATGAGCCACATGGTTTAGTTTTAATGCCCCTGAGACTTTGTATCAAAAAGCCCTAGATAGTTTCGTTTGAATGTGAGGGAGAAGATGGGAATTTACTGGGTTTAGAAAGCGGATTTATAAATCCCTCTGACAATTTGATGTTTAAATATGTTCTTGTGATCCTGTCAGTGGTGATTTATTTTAGGTGGCTTGGCTTTTAATGCAGGTCAGATGAAACAATATGATAATCTCAATCATCATTCATCAACGTCTATTTTTCACTTTCTTCCAGACCGCTAATGCTGCTAATCAGGCCTCGTCCCAAGCGCTAGTTAAAATTATGCCTTATTAGCAGAAAGTGTTCCAATAATCCTTTTTTAACGTGAATTCCACATTTAAGAGTGGCTTCTTGGCACCACAAACAGGTACAGAGACAGGAATTACCACAAGATAAGCTTTCAGCACTTTGAGACAAAAAAAAGTACATCTTTACCAAAGCAAACCACCAGCCAGATAGATAAAATTTCACATCCTTCATCAACAAATCTCTTACCCAGGGAAGCTTTTAGCAATTGCTGTAACCTCTACATGAGGAAATGCTCATTTCCTTGAAGAAATCATGTCTCTTTCCACTCAAGTCATTGTCAGTTTGTTAAAAAGCATGAAGCAGAAGACAGAAACTTTTCCCATGTGCCAGCAGGCCGGCTCATTTCCAGGTAGTGTGATGTTTTATTTCGCAGAGGAAAGAGTGGAAACAAGCGTTGGGCACCTCTTTCCTTGCTTTAAGTGTTACCTGAAATATATTTCATTTTAAATTTCCTGCCAGTTCCTCAGTCCTACTGCGAACAGGCCTTTTAGAGCAAAGTCTCACACTCCAAACCTGGCAGGCTTTCCATTTAGAGTTTTTCTTGATTGCTCCATTGCCCAAAACTCTAAACACAAATGTTTAACTGCACACTAATCTTCACAAACTTCCATGTAAAAACCAAACTCTCCACTCAAAACCATACAATCTTACATCTAAACGGAACGTTGCCTTCTGACATCACACAAAAGCCATCAAACCCACATATACACTGCAAAACAGCATGGACTGACCTATGGCTCTGTTATCTATCTATCCTGAGGTTCTGATTGGTGTGTAAGGAGTTTTAATTCTTATTGTTTCCAACTTAGGAATGTGTGTTAATTGGGTTCCAGCTGTGATGACTTGAGTTAGTAATATTGAATGCCAGTGCCTTCTAAATGAGCACATGAGTGAAAAAAGGGGAATGGTGTTTATAGTTTTGGGAAATGGGTCTGTCTTTGGTAGATGGCGTCATGGTTTGGGATGTTTAGTTAATAGGCACAATTTTAGTGTGTAAGCCATCGAGAAAAACAGTAATAGGAGCGCACACTCAAGGCCAAGTTGGCAGAGTTCAGCCTGGATTTTTAATTGGTTGTTCTGTTGCCATGGCGCGCTTTTCATCGCCATGCCACAGCATCAGTTGAATGTCACCCCTGGGACCAGCCGGGCTACAATCCTGCACAATGGTGGTTCATGTGTGGGCATGCTTACTGCTGTGTTATTTTAACAATTTGTATACACAAAGTCATTAAAGTAAAATCACAAAATCACAAGCAAAACCTAACTATGGTTCATTGAGCAAACAGTCTGTCTGTGATCTCTGCTGCTGTAGTCATGTAGATAATTCTTATCAATGATTCCTGAGCTCCTTTCTTTTAGTGTTCATACACACACGCACAATCATTTTCTCTCTCCCAGCAATAAACCCAGTGACCCCCTCTGCATGTGTGTCACCCAACCACATCCATTACAATGACGTATTACAACACACACACACAAAAAACACACACACACACAGTTGCTGAGGTTCTTATGTACACTGGTCTCTCTCTTTCTTTCTTTCTCTCTCTCTGTTTCTCATTCACATAAACACGTGCCTCCCCCGGGAGGCAGTTAGCTGGCTTAAAGAAATGAGGTAATACCTAAGGCAGATGATTGCCAGAACTGTCTCCACCAACCGACTGACCACTTCTCACACACACACACACACACACACACACACACACACACACACACACACACACACACACACACACACACACACACACACACACACACACACACACACACACACACACACACACACACACACACACACACACACACACACACACACACACACACACACACACGTTTTGCCCAGGCTGAGACAATTTTATGACCTTGGTGAGACTGTAGACAGTGGAGGAGGTCAGCAAGAAAGAACGGGGCGAGTGTGGCTTTCTTTAATCCTGGAAAATGTTTAGAGACTCACACCGCAGCCAGGCGCTAACAGAACGATGTATACATGAGGCGAAGCTGAGTTTAAAAAACAAAAGCACACTCCAACATTTCTATATTCTTTATAGATATGCAGTATTAAATCTTTAGTTACTTAAAAATATGTACTGTCTTGTCATTATTGTCGAGTGAAATCCATTTATTAGCTTTCAGGAGGAGAGTTAGATGATACAGTTAAATATAGAAAGACTGGAAAAAGCTAGCTCTGTAAGGAGGTCACATTTCTTCCTACTAGCATCTCTACTTTTCCCCATAACCCCCAATAAAACACCAAATTGTTACTTTTACACTTTACCTTACTTACACTGCTTTTGCACAGATTAAACAAACAACATATACACATTATCAGTCTTTATGCTAAACTCAGCTAAGCTAGCTTCATATTTAACAGACAAATAGACAAGAAAGGGAATGATCACATTTCACAAAAATGTGAAATGATTGCTTTAATACAAACAACAGAGCTTCATAATATTCGAAGGAGGAAAACAGCACTGCAACTTGTTCTGTGATGCTAAATGACACAAAACTCTGGGTCAACTAGTTTTCCAGAGCAGATGTAATCTTTAACAGCTGGAAACAAAAAAAGCCAAAAAATTTAATTTGCTCTTCAAAGTGCAGCAGTAGTTAAGAGAATACCTATATATATATATAAATATATGTATATATATAAATATATACTGTAGCAAAAAGAAAGCCATCTCCTCTCCATGGATATCTATGAGCCAAGAAAATAGTTTTAAAGAATTTGAGGAGATTTGCACACATGCTTTTTGCTCACATGTCTAGGAATGCCAGACTGGATTAGTGGTAACAGACCAGAAACTGGTGGTTGTTGCTAAATACTTGTCCTATTTCTCCTCTGTTCATTTTTGTTGTTGTTGTTGTTGTTGTTTAGCATTCAGCAGCTAATTTACCAACTGGGATGAATGGAATGTGTCCTTTGTGACAGTTTGTAATGGTTAAATGCCAGTGTTGCTTTTGCTATACTGTGTGTAAGAGTGTGTGTACATGTGAGGGAGGGAGAGAGAGAGAGAGAGAGAGAGAGAGAGAGAGAGAGAGAGAGAGAGAGAGAGAGAGAGAGAGAGAGAGAGAGAGAGAGAGAGAGAGAGAGAGAGAGAGAGAGAGAGAGAGAGAGAGAGAGAGAGAGAGAGAGAGAGAGAGAGAGAAAGAAAGAAAGATATTAATGCATGCTCCAGCCCATTCTGCATAGTCGATCCACTTTGGTCTTACATTTTTATTGTCCAGCTTCTTGTTCCATCAGTAGCTGTAATCTGCATTTGACCGGATGAGAAGTGAGTTGAAGTTCAGCGTCAGTGCTGGAGACGGGTTTGCGGTAGATGTAGAGATGTTCAGCTAAATGAAAGAGGACAGGATCGGTCAGTTGAAATAGAGGGCAAAAGTTTAGAGTGGGATAGTAGAGAACTGCCTCAATAACTTTTCTTTCTGGTATTGTTTTCTCTTCTCCAGCTCCCCTCTTTAACTTTGTGCGTAAGGTTATTTTTAAGATGGAATGAACTACTTTCCTCACAGCTTCACGAGTGACATCAATTTCTGTTCACTTATTTTTCCACTCTTTAAAACCATAGTCTGTGGCTCCAATCACTGATACTGGTTATTAGTAGATTAGCATTACTTCACTCCAGTGGCAGCCAACCGCATGCAAAAGGAGTGGGCAACAGCAACCTTGGTTAATGTGATATTTTACAAGAAGCTTATGAGTGAAATGTGATTTATTCCAAAACCAATTCAGTTGTTTAACATTATGATAAATCAGACTTACACTGGTGTAGATAACATTTTATCCCATTCTACCCCCATCACAAGTAACACAGACACACACATGCATGCCTGTACAGCAGACTCATCGTCCACCCCCCCCCCCCCCCCCCCCCCCAATCCTTCCCTATACCTTATTTCTCCATATGTTGTCAGCATGACTTGGGGAACTTTTGAAAGTGAGTCACAGTGTCCGTACAGAACAGTACAGAATATTGGACTAACCGGGATAATTTGGAGTGGGGGCGTCAAAGCAGGGATTTAAATGTAATCTGGAACACCAGCTGCCAGACACACACACACACACACAAACATACAAAGAGTAGTGACTGTACCTAACATGACCTGAGTTTGACTGAGGCTTTCTTAGCCCAGATATACTTTGAATTAGACACCTGTGTGTGTGTGTGTGTGTGTGTGTGTGTGTGTGTGTGTGTGTGTGTGTGTGTGTGTGTGTGTGTGTGTGTGTGTGTGTGTGTGTGTGTGTGTGTGGTTGTACCCAAATGAGTGTGTACCTGTGTACATTTTTGCTCTAGATTTGACTTATTTTTCTAGACCTAAAATCCTACATTCAGATTTTGTTGTTTCATGTTCTTTTTTTCATATTCTTCATAAATCTCTCAGACCAAGCTGTCTCAACCTTTTGGAAACTTAGAAACTCACCTACAAGTTAACAAGACAAGGACTGTCTCAGAAATCACTATAAATGGTTCACTGCAATGCACACAGCTAGTGTGGCTAAAACCTCCATCACATCAATTGCAGATTGGAACCTGAACTGTTTTTAGTCTTACATGTCTCTTTTCTTTCCTTTAGGGTCGATGCATCAACTTCACAAGAGTGAAAGAGGAGTCAGCAGCGGCATACAAGGCCACTCCTCGCACCCCGATCCACACGCCCATGCCACCACCACCGCCACCAGACTACCAGCCTGTGACCCCCACCCCATCTCCCACCACCTCCAGTCCTCCACCCAGATCACCCCCATCCGGCCAGCTACCCCCAGGACCACCACCAGCCCGCACACCCCCTGGGCTTCCCTGTCCACCGCCATCGCGTCCTCCACCCAGCCTCCGACCATGAATTACACAGACAAACCCCTCCCATTCCCCCACGGACCCGCTTCGATATATCACAGACTTACTGCTCTGTTGACCAGGCTGTGGTCCTCGCTGCCAAAGATTCTCCTGCTATAAGCCAAAGATCAGCAGTATTTTGAATCCCTGGCTTGTGTCGTTCTCCATTTCTCTTCTTGTATGTGAGAGACTGTCAAGTCAAACTTCAAACTGAAATCTGCCCTTTGCATATTAGGAAAGAAAGGTCACTCATGATATGATTCGAGACTTTTTTCAAGAACAATTTTTGCTGTTTGTGACCTTTCAAGAGTTAGTACATATAATCCACTGACCAGTACTTGTGCCACTTAACATGGTAAATTCTAGAGAGAAAAAAATGTTGGAATAGCAGAGAAACGTCTTACGAAAACTGTATTTTTGCTGACCTCAGTGCTCACCACTTTATGATTATGACAAGCTGTTTGACTTGATGATCTGTCTCATACAGAGTGAACAGGGTGATTTGGAGAAATATTTTACTCAGTGTTGGCATTTGTGAGATCGGGGAGGATTGTTGCTGGACAGCAAAGCATGTAGGGACAAAAGTCCACAGAAGAATACTGCAATGGATGAAATTTCTTTGTTGTCTTTATCAACTACTGAGTTATGCCATTGTGATCGAGGGTTAAGGTGAAAAGTAGGTGATACATGGAAAATCTGAGATGAAAAACGTTTTGTAGAATGGATTGGATTGAGTAACTAAGATGAAGTACGTCTGATTTGCTGAAATTTGGCATTTTGGAAATTGCATTTTTGAGCTTGTTACTTATGTTTTTGTACCTTTTGCAATGTTTCTTGTATCCAACATACTAAGCCATCAAATTCCAATCCTTCGATACAGAAATTAGCAAAATTATAAAGTTACGCAATTTGTGGTTCAGTTTTTGTACTATTCAGTGACAGGGAAGTGTACAGATGTTTTATGGAAGGATGTTTTTACAATATATGTTCAAGATGCGTTTTTGAATGCTACGTTGGTTGATATATTTGAGGCTTCGGATTTTGTCCTTAACAACCCTTTCATGTAGCTAAATTTAGAATACAGCAATATATATTTTTTGTTTTTTGGTATCTGCGCACATAGACTGCTGGGCAACTACAATATGTATTTGTTTTTATTAACATATGGACATTGAAACTCATGAAATTAAGCAACCATAAATCAGGTTAAGGTCTCTCCTTATGTTTTATCCACAATCCTGATACTGTACTTTGATACCGTTATGTGTGTTTTATGTCTTCAGTTTTATCATCACCGGTCACATTGCAACTGCAGGGCAGTTCTAAGAGCATCTAATTTATTTTACTCCCCGAGAGAAACATAGGAGAGTACTTGAATATCGACAAGGTGTCCAACCACCAAGACGGACACTGTGCGCAGAAGTTAGAAACACAACAACTAGCCAGCTAAAAGTCAAATAAGGCCTACCAGCTTTTTTCATCCCCTCAGCTGTACATAAAAAACCTTTGTTCAAATTGAAAGTGATCCAGTTACATTTTTACGTTGCGAAAAAGCACTAAGAATTGTGTGAATCTCATTGTGCATCTTACATTCCAAAGCTCCTTGCTAGCTAACAAGACACAGCTAACAAGAACAACAACTGCTAACAATTACAATGTTAGCAGTGACAACATGCTAAATTGGGGAAAATAAAAACACAACATTTCTGACGTCATATGCAGAAAAGGGGTTGAAATATGCTGGTTTTTCTTATATCCAGCGCCTTCTGGTATTTTCTTTGTGTTTGTTTTTTATCCTTTCATTTTAATGTACGTCATTCAGTTATGTCCTGTACCGTTGTGTTATAACATGCATTCGGACACAGTGCCTTAAAGCTGTTTCACTGCTGAGCTAGCTAAAGGAAAGTACAACCATCACAAAGTTTCATTTCACTCAAAATGCCTTTTAATGTCATATATCCAAGCTGAAACAACAAGGAGCAACATGTAGAAGTCATTAAATAATTATGATGCATTAGTGTAATTAGCATGAACAAAATTAGACATTTGGGGCAAGACAGTCACATACTTTGCTTGTCGTTTGATTTTCAGTGGTCTGTCTTATGTTCATGTTAATTATACTACTGTGATAGATCTCATGTATTAGGCATAATTTCATGAAGTTACATGTCACAACCTTTACGCAGAATTTTTATAATCTTGATATTCATATCTAATTATCAATCAGTACTAAGATGAGTTTGTGTCTTAGAAAAGTCAGACAGATTTCCAAACCAAGTTTTATTGTGTTGGGTTGAAATTTGTTGCAATATCAAACTGCATCTTAGTTTGACTTTTTCAGTTTGCTCTTCTGAAGTTGCTGAGGAGTTCTCTGAGAATCAAAACCAAAGCAGAACTCATCAACTCAGTTGAGATTTATTGGTGACACCGTGGAAGTGAGAAAGGGGGAGTGGATGTATTTCATTTGTAAAATACACATCAACACTTATTCAATTGAGAGCTTGGCTAGAGATGCAAAATGATTGTTACCCTGGATTGGATTACCCAGTCCAATTAGGTATAGATGTTCCATTTACGCCATGTTTTCACTACATGGTACTGGCTCAGCTCAACTCTAACTTGCTTTTGGTTGTAATTTTCTTGATTTCATTTTCCACTGCAGATAGTACCCTGTCATTGTATCTTGCTGTTATAGCACTGCCACGTGAAACTGCTGTGATGTCATCTTCAATGTGACACACACAGGAACATTGGAGGTTATCAAGGCAATGGTGTTCTTGATTCTCAGTATGTGGTTGTTTGTCAAAGCAAGGAGACAAATTCTGTTTCAGAAGAGGCTGAAAGCAGCAAGACAAAAGAATGTTGAAAAAAACGTTCCAAGTTCCAAAAATATTGTGGCGCTATAGTAGCTTGGCTATTTAAAAATGGCAGGTGTCCTATGTCAAGTGATGGTTCTAATGACGATTGTCTCTGACCAATCAGTGGTCTGCAGTGTTTTCACATTACCTTTTAGTATTGGCTCAGCTTACTTGGAACCTCGCTTGGAACCTGGAGATGATACCAAAAAAGTACTAGTACCAGATACTATCCACAAAAGTAATGGTTCCAAGCGATTGGAGTCAAGTTGAGTTGAGCCATACCGTGTGGTGAAAAGGGAGCATTAGTACAGCACAAAACTTCTGAACCCTTAAGGCTTCAAAGAATTGTCAGAGCTATTTCTGATCATCCATGTTTAAATTCTGCATAGATTCAAGATCAGTGCTTGAAGGGAAACTTTTACAGTGCCTACCAAACATGCTTTATGTTAATCAATGTTTTTACATGTGTAAACAGCAGTACTGAAGCAAATATGAAAGACGTATCTGATTTTCTTTGTTAGTTGACATGACTTTTTTTAAAAACAATATCAATAAAGGTTGACTTCCAAGCTTCTACCAGAAAATTTGTTTGTGGGATTTCTGCTTTGAGCTGTGTGCAAGATAGGATTGAGTGTCTGATTTCCTTTTTAGAGCTCCAGCCCTGCAGGTTTGGACAGCAGATAACTGTACCATTCATGGTCATCCCTTGTATACCACCCACACACACACATTTTAGCTATCCTCATAGGCGGATGACCTGGCCATGCTCCAGCTAAAAGGTCTTACACAACCACAGTCCACACACACACAGGTGTTTTTACTTATGTTGCCTGATTAAACTCCTCTCAGGACTGTGTATAATTCTTATTGGTACGTTGGGTTCGGTGACCTCACGCAATTTCCACCATAGCTCCACCTAACTTCAATTTAAGCAGAGGTAGACTTAAGAATAACTGAAAACACCTGTGTTGGTGTTCAGCCAGCTCGTATAACCTGGAACAAGAAGACCTCCATGGGATATAGACAAATTGATTTTAATTAGTTACACCTGTGTCTGACTACTCACAATCAGCTGTTTGAAGGGAGCAATTGAAAAGTGTATGCACCACTCATGACTATGGTTGGAGTAAAGACCCTTTTCAAAGCAGGAGAATAACAGGTGTAAATAATAATATTAACAATGGATCCATTCCATGAACTGTCTCAGCAAGCTATGAGTGAGCATGCAAAATACCAGAGCA
This sequence comes from Scomber scombrus, assembly GCF_963691925.1. Classification (NCBI taxonomy): domain Eukaryota; kingdom Metazoa; phylum Chordata; class Actinopteri; order Scombriformes; family Scombridae; genus Scomber; species Scomber scombrus. The sequence goes on from NC_084990.1 coordinate 7,892,929, forward strand.
CTGGGACTGGCTCACCATCTGCTAATTAGCAGAAAGTACAACTGAGTGGAAAGTCCAGATATTTTTCCGTGAATCTAAGTTTTGTACAAATGTTGACCTTGAGGATCATTTAAGTGATCACAATTCATCCTGAGGGGAACCATGTTGCTAGCATGGCTAAAAAAAAGTATTACGTTTTATTGAAAGAGGCTAAAAGATTATTGCTGTATATTCGAAACTTTAAAAACTGTGTCTGAATTTGAGTTTACAGAGGGTAGAAAACAATCTGAATGCAGTAAGAAGTTTGCTCTTAGATGTCATGGTCAAGTTCACATACTTACAAAGTTCTCAATATGACACATTCTAGTTAACTAGGTTACTGCATCTGAGTGATTCCTTGTATGAGCAGCAGCCCAAAACTACATAAACTGTGAAAGCATCTGAAGTTAGCCAGGGACACAAAGACAGTATCCTGCACTGCGCTGTAATGAGTTCCATTCACTAGCTTCCACTTACAGAGGACAGAACCAGAAAAGCAGTGTCGCTTTGGGGGATTTTCTAAATCCTTTTATCCTCCTCCTCTTCTTTGCTGATGGAGGGAAGAGCTCTGTCCAGTGAATTTCCCCAAATACTTCTCGCCACGGCTGGGCTGGGTTCACCACAGGCTATCTTCCGGTCACAAGCTTAAAGCTAACCTTTCGACCTCTACCTCCCAAATTGCCAAGAGGCAGCAAGTAGGTAGGAAATGATGTAACTCTTGGGCTTTAAATTTAGGTCCATTTGCTGCAATGTGTCCAACCTAATGCATATAAAAACATGTGTATGTGCTCAGGGATTATTCAAAATCTGTTTCTCTGGTTGGTAATGAATTTAATACAGCCAGAATCGCCCCTCCTGAGCAGTTCCAGCTGGATAATTACTGTGGAGTCTGCGTTTTTCCCCTCCGCATGCAGAGGAGAGAAGGATGTGGGATGTTGAAAGGGGTGGGCTGAATGAATAAAAATGGAGAAGAGAATGGAGAAAATGAGACAGACGAGAAGTCAGTCCTTCAAACAGACACGCTGGACGAGGGAGAGAGCTGAACAAAGCAAAAAGCAAGAATAACAGCAGCTGTGACTCTCCGTCGCGGTTCCATCACCTTTACCAAACCCAGCTCCTCCTCTGTTTTCATTCTGCTTCAGTTTTGCCAGAATTTTGGTTTATTTTATTAACCTTTTTGTATGAAGGTTATATCTTTACTTTGTTAGTGATAAATATGTTCACAAGTTATCAAGGCCTTTAGCAATACAGGTAACATTGCATAAAAAGATCTATTTGGAGACATATGTGAGATTTTAAGTTTATTGCAAGCTACAAGGTGCAACATGGATCTAATAAACCTGGGTAAGACATCAAGTTTAAAGTATGTAGACTGTACAATGATCACATCCACTGAATCATACACTACAGGGCAATAAAATATACAAGAAAGCGTCATCGGCATGCATCATCCATCTGTGATAATCAATGAAGCTAAGCAAGAATCGTTGCTCAATGCTTCGTCCCTCTTGGCGCAGTCATAATAACAGCTGGAGGATACATCATACAAACAAGGCTTCTGCTGTCAAAACTCAACAAGGTTTTCTTCTTTGTTGGAATCCAAGACATTTTGTTTTGCTTGTTATACCTCCATCATTGGGTTTTGCAGTGTCAGTGTTTCAGCGTTGCACTGATTAGTGCATCATTTCATGCTGTATTTCTGTTGGTTAGTAGCAGTAGTCACATTGTGAGATGGTTATCCTAAGTTTCTGACATTGTCAGACAGCTATCTTTGACTTTCTCTCACAATGTGATGTAGGGCTGATGTTTTGGAGCCATGACCATGTTGGTCATCTTTCGTCTGAGACAGTCCAAAATTACACAGTGTGTACCTGGCTTTAGTAATTGTGATATTGGTCAGTAATAAGATGCTAAAGTATTCATTAATAATATATCACAGTCTGTAATGAGCAGGGGATATTCACCTGTGTGCTAGGCCAAGTCGGGGTCATTGGATCAGGGAACAATGACTGCCTGACCCAGAGTGGAATGAAATGTCACATTTTCTGTTCATGACTACAAGTAGTAAAATGTAAAATGAGAGTAAAAGTAAATATAAGTAAACTTTTACAGAAAAGTAGAGTCTCATCTCTATCTCATCTTTGAGACTGGGATATTTTGTTGCTTTTACTTGTACAATCCAAAAGGTCTGACCTTGGAATCATCTTTTTATATGGTCGCCTTCTCTAATGTTCTTTTCAATAACGTCTAACACAATGACTTTTAGTGTATTAGGGTTTTCACGTTTACACAGAACTTGATGCCATAGCATTATCAGTATTCCTTGGGCAAATTGCATTTATATGTTCTACAACTCAGTATTTTAGTCTTCTTTTCGTTTGTCCTACATAGAAACAACCACAGGGGCACCACAACATTTGTGGTGTTGCAACTGGCAAAGTGTCTCATTTAATATATGCAAGATGTACTCACATACTGAAAATGATTGCTTTTCACAACATTGATGGCATGATTGCAATTCCAATGGGGCTTTTGTAGCCAGGTTGTTTGGAGAGGGAGCTCTGTACAACTTTGTCTCTTAGGGTCGTTGCACATCTGCACGAGAACACAATGGTTGGACAGATGTGTCTTTCTGAAGAATGCCCTTGTTGCGTTTTATGATGTTTCCTATTTGAGATACTTGTTTACTATATTACATCACAAAATATGTTTTTGAAGACTGGTGTGGTTTCTTTTTGGTTTTGAATAACTGTTTTCTATTCAGGGACTTGGCTCTTTGAAGTGATTTATCCACTGTATTTTGTTATGTATCCTTGTTCAGTGCAGCACTTCGTCATAAGTCTAGCCTTGTCATCAAACTTTTCCTCTGTATTACAAATCATCTTGGTCATTGTAACTGTCCGAATAAAATGTGGTCAATAAGTGTCGTTGGGTGTATCAGCTCTTAAGATTGTTTTTCGATCAGTGGCTTTTCAATGGAAAGTAGTATCACATCCAAGAAATTGATGTCCTTTTTGCTGTATTCCAAAGATAATTTTAGGCTCTTATTGGCGTTATAGAGTACATAGGTCACGCCAATCGCTGTGCCCATCCTTGGAGTACATTATTGTCCAATGTCCATCTTGTAAGTTCAACGATAAAATCTGTTGGGAGTACTGGCTCTTCTCTCATAAGTAAAACTGTCAGTTTGGAACAAAAACGTTGATATAATGGTCAATGAATTTTGAAATTGGTTAAGAATTGAAACATTTCCACTGATGATAGGTTTGCCAAGCAGATTTGATAGACTTTTATGAATCTTTAGCGATGTAGAAACAAGGCAGTCTAGAATTTTTTTTGTAAGAAGGCGTACTCTTTCTCTTTGATCCAGTGCTCTTGCCATAGTCAGCATTTCCATCAGTTGACATTACAGGTTTTCCAAAGAATCTGAGTCAGTGGGAGAATAGAAATGAGTGTCATTCAGTTCTCTGTGCAAAATTTCTACATTTACAGTAATTCATCACATTCATTTGAGCCTTTAATTTAAAAAATAAATGTAATCATACAACTTTGGAACACACTTGAGCATTTGCCAGAACAGCGAGTAGAAAGATCTTTAGCTGGGGCCTTTTGCATGATATTTGTTATGATGTTTTGATGCTCAGTGCAAATTGTACATATTTATAAGGAAAATTGATGTGTTTGGTACAAAGTTAAATTACAAACATGTTGTCTGAATACAAACCTTATGTCAAGTATAATTATATTACCATTAGCTGTAGAAACACGCAGGTTTACTGGGGTCCCTGAAAAGAAAAGACTTAATTAGTTGTGTGAATCAGGTCAAACTGAATATGAATTCCATGTCATGTTTTGTTGTCTGTTATATAATTTAAGGACTATGGTTTTTTGGTATTTTTATACTAATGAGTTCCTTTCGATTGCTTGTAAAACTTAAGCTATTCTTGTCAGACAAATGTTTCCCCAATGCGACGGTACTTTTGGTGTCAAGTCCATATGGGCACTTGTATATGCATGATAAATAATTTAACTAACTAACCACATTCATTTTGATAGAATCTGGGGGTCGTGGTGAGCAGAAGATTTGCAGTGGGTGGAGATGTCTTCTCACAATGTTCGTTAGTGTGTCTCACCATTTTACTGTCCAAAAAAAGCACTCAACTCAAGAATCACATTTGTTGTTTCCAGCATCGTACAGCTGGCTTGAATGTCAGGCTGTGGTTTTTTAAAGTTGTATGGATCTTAATTTATTTTAACAAACAAAGGTCTGGCAACGCGTGATTATAAGTGGTTATTAAATGGTTCTGCAGCCACATCATAGCGGCCATTTTCAGCTCTCTGTCTTTTAGTCTGGTTCACAGATATTCAGACAATATTTGTGGGTAGTGAATTCCAGCTTCAACCGCCATCATGAAGCAGGCGAGGCTGCAGGGAGATTTGTGCAAAACCTCCACAGAACATATCATTATATAAAGTCTACAACAATATACACACTTACACATGCTGCTCTAATGAGAGGTAGAGAAGTTATTGCTGTGTGATTATAATTGTTACTGAATGGCCCATGAAGCATCTGTGTCATTTAGAGTGGGTGACATGTTTACTGCTGCTTGGTTTTCTCTTTCTGTAATATTCCCTATTTTTCTTCTTTGTTTCTATCTTTTCCTCTTCCATCACTTTTGGTTCTTTACTTTGTCTTTCTTTCTTTCTTTTCTATCTCTGCCTCTCTCTCTCTCCCGGACTGAAGAAAACCGAGGCCCATAGGAATGTGCTGATGGCTGAGTGTTTCATCTTGGTCTCACATTACCGCCCAGACTGAACCTCACTGACCCAACACACACACACACGCACACACAGATGCTGGTATTTGTCATTGTGCCTGTATTTTGATGCCCCTGGTATCCACAGTAACTAGCTGGAGTGCAAACAGCCGGCTGGAAAGATGGAAAGCTGTCCTGTAAGCACGGTGGTGGTTTGTTTCATAGTTAAAGCTGAGTTTATACGACCATACTCACTGTTTCTGAACCCTCTATATACTGCTACATGGGAAAACCTTGCACATTCATCTGGCTCTGGATTCTTTTTTAAATCCATTTTAGGCTTGTGACCCTACTGATGGCAAATCAATTCACCTAAAAGATTCACACAGGATGATTCTTTTGCAGTTTTTTTGGTTGATTTCTGTTCTTTCCAACATTGCTCCCTTCCCTTTTTAGCATTGCAAATGTGGACTAAGTTTGTGTCAGAAACAGGGAGAGAAAAAAATAAACATGAATCACGCTGGAAACACTACTAAATCTCTGAGTTATTGAAAATGCACCCCATTTATTTCACATGCTGTGTGTTTCTGGTGTGAGAGGACGGGTTGCAACACTTCTCAGTAGAATCTTGAAAACAGGCCTTTCCACTGAAGTTATAGAAGTTATTTCACCTGGCTGTCAACCCTGAACTAAATATTTGCTGCTGCTCTTCAGTAATTTTCCAACACAGATGATGTTGTGGACTTTGGAAACCCCCGTGTGGCACAGAAGCCAACCAAATCGTCCATAATGCTGACTCACAGTGCTGTAAACTGTGTGTGTGTGTGTGTGTGTGTGTGTGTGTGTGTGTGTGTGTGTGTGTGTGTGTGTGTGTGTGTGTGTGTGTGTGTGTGTGTGTGTGGTGGGTGTATGCCAGGATTATCACGATTTTACAGTCCCCATCAACTTTTTCAGTTTTTGTTTTAATTTCTTTTTTTTATATCACATTTTAATTTATGGATGGTTTATTGGAGAGGGTGTTTTCTGTATGTAGTAGCAATTATTTCACCGTGCAGTAGGCGTCACTGTATTGATATATAATAATGATAATATGTGGATAGATGAGCCCAATGACTCACATTAGCAAAAGACTAGAACAATTCTATTTCTTAAATATTTTTTCTTAATTCCTGTTTATTTAAAAGGTATTTCATGCTTAATTTTAGTTTTATTTCCATTGTAATCATACTCTACTTGCATGCAAAGATCCCACAGATGATCCTTTGGTATCTTACAACACAATATACGAATTAGGCAGTCGAAAACAAGGATAAAAAAAGAGAGAAACATTCCTACTAGCAACAGATGTGACAATTATGTGATACATGTTGTGCGACGTGTCTGAATGGGTTCAATTAATCTAGATCTCAGGCAATTTCCTCAACTCGTGAATCTTAGGATGCACGAACAGTGTCAGGAGGACATGACCAGGCAGAGATGTAGACAACAGTTGGGGCTTTTTTTAGTTTATTTTTAGTGTGTATGTGCGTGTGTGTGTGTCCTCGTGCCAGTTGGTGTAAGCATGTTGTTTGTGTGTTTCTTTCTCTATGTGTGCTAAAATCTGTGGTTTTTGTGTTTTATTGAAAGGAAAATTGGTGGTGTGACAAGGCATTGAAAGGATTTGTTAAGCCTCGTAACTCAATACTATTTCCAACACTCTTTTGGCACAGCCACAACTTTTTAAATGATATATATCAGATGTCGATTCATCCACCACTTAGAGCTAGTAACCTATATTGTTGTATATGTTCTGTGTATATTGTATGGACCCCAGGAAGAATAGATTTTTTACCATTTAATAGCTAACTAAACTAAACTAACCAAACCATAATGGTGTGTTCGGACAGAAGGTGAAGAACATTTTTCATGTGGCATGATCAGGGTGGGAAATTAACTTGTTAAGATGTAAACATCAAATCAGCCCCTATATATAGTCTCGATATGGTGATTCATATGTTGTTTTTTCTGATTTCATGTGAATAAAAATGTACACATTTGCCAGTTCCAGTTTCCAGTCACACTGGAAATAGGTACATTTCACTTTGAGTTTTGTTTAGCACTTTCAAGTTTTGTTTTTCAAATGTAAAGTGCTTTATTAAAAAAAATTACTATTATTATTATTACATCTACCAGCCACTAATAGAGTGTTCATATTCATCAGCCGCTCAGTAGTAAATTAATGTCATTATTTTGTGTCTGAAATCTATCAACCACTTTCATATTTTACTAGCATTTGGCTGGTGACTGCTGCTAATTTCCCACCTTGTTCGCCATTCATTTTTCCACATGTTGAAGTGGTGTACATGGTGTGGCTCTGACTCTGAATGGTTGTGGGTTTTTTGTTTTTTGTTTTAATCACCTTTTCAAAACCAAAAACACAACAGCAGAAGTTGAAGGAACAGATGAAACACTATGGTGGTCTGCTCTAGCATAAGCTACAAACGATAGCATGTTTGGCTAACTAGCTCACTACCTACATGAGTGACCAAGCGTTACATCATAAACCATGCAGCTTATCTTTATGTAATATTATATGGGGTAACAGGTTACATTAGAAAACACTTCTGTCTGGACAGACTCATTAACTACATAGCAGCTACCTATAGAAGAGTTTAGAGTAACATTAGCAACTCTGTCTTGTTCTTTTGGATTTTTTGAATAGTTTAAACTTCAACAACCCCACCCAAACTCACCACATACGCAGATGATTCAACGTGTTAGTAATAATTATCAACGAGAACGAGAAGCCTGTGTTGGTTAATTTCTGTTGAAAATCAGATTCTTCCCAAAATGAGAAAGAATTTCCGTTGTTTAGCTCAGTTCTCTGGAAACTATATGTGTTGTGCAAGAAAGTCGGACAAGCAAAGCAAAACAAGCAAATACTATTAACTCGTGTCACTCTGTTGGCGTCAGTCTAACAGAAACCGTTCAAAAAGGGTTAAAAAAAATCAAGTAGAGCAGCCACGGTGCCAGCTCTGCTTTGCTCAGCGGTGAAAGGAATTACAGTTCTGTGATGCAAACGTGGCACCAGGAGCTCAACAGCCCCTCTACCCCCCTCTCCAAACACACATGAACACACACACACACACACACACACACACACACACACACACACACACACACACACACACACACACACACACACACACAGATACACACACCCCTTCTCCCTGCTTCCTCCCTTTTCCTGCCAAAGCCAACATGACCATGCAGGCCCCAGGGGCAACTTGTGTGGCACAGAATCCCCTCCCCAACCTCTACCTCCTCTTCATCCTTTCCTTCACTGACATCCACTCTGTATTACATATTCAGCTCCATAATGTCCATACAGTGACAAATGTTTACTATCTTCAATGCCGGTCCAGCTCATGTCATGACTTCTTCATAGTACCATAACAAATCTGTTGAGAACTATTTGAACTTTCGAAATTCGGTCTCTCCACACTTGGAAGACAACATTGTTCTCTGCTGTACTGCCAAATGATGAGTTACACTGACAGTTTTCCAGGTTGAGTTCAGTTCAACCCAGACTGTCTCTAGTAAACATGGATGTACCTTAAAACTTTTAGTACTGTGCAACCCCCTAACCAGGAAGTGGGAAGAACATAAAAGATAAACAGAAGATCACAGCGTGTTCCAAAGACTCCCACACTAACACATACACACACAGAGCAGAAAAACAAGAGAAATAAGGGTGGTCTGGTTTAAAGAGAGAGGAGGTTTCAGAAAGACAGAAGAAAGTACACAGAAGATAAAGCCAAAGTGCATTAAAACATAGAAAAATAAATGCTGTTCCATTAGAAGATGTCTCTTTGTGTGCGATGGCCTGCTTTGGATTTGAGGTTTTCCATTTGTTTGTTTGAGTCACACGCAGTCTGAAATCATAAATATGTCATTATATCGAGAGTATCATCTAAAATGTTGCTTCACTGAGGCTATTATATGTGATTCAGGACTGCTAATCCAACAATCTGATGTAACTGCAGTCTTTTAGGGGTTGTATGGAAATTATAGGGGTAAGGAGGGGGGTGAACCATATGTTTTACCTTACAAAGGTCTTACAAGGCCCTACCTGGGTTTATACAGTTCATATTAGCATTAATAATGTTTACATTTTAATATTTTAATGGATCAATATTTTTTTAACACAGCCACCAAATCGCACATTAGCAGTGGGCATGAATAATTATGGCAAACATTCCAACTCTGAAGAGGCTGATAAGCTTATGCCAAACAATCTTTGTCATCTTTTCATGAACTCCAAATAATAAATAAGCCAAAAGAAGAAAAAAAAGTATAACTCTTCCCCCCCTTTTCTGACCACAATTCACCCACCTAATACTTTTTATACAGTCCCTAAACAGTTTTCAGACTTCTACAGTAGAAATACCCAAAGAAGACCAACAGTCTCCAGCTTTTTTGAGTTTTGGAAGCAGCTTGTGGCGCCTGAGGACACAGGAGACACAAGCAGAGACAGGCAGGGCATGACGTGACCAGACTCTGGGACCGGATGCAAATCTCACATTTACATGGTGGGTACCTCACCCATCCGAGCAGCCAGGACACCCACAGTCTCCAGTTTTGTGCTCACGTGCAAGCACACTTTTCCAAGTTTTGTAGGTGTTTTGCAGGTCTGGTTTGAATTAATCCCCCTATCCTGTTACCATTCTTATTCATCTCTCATAGGCAATAAATTGAGGAGAACTCTTTGCCTCATGAAATTTCATCTGGCATTTAACAGTCGTGGATTTGTGGATGTAATGAGGAGTCTCTGGGTTATATGACTGTTTCAACTGTGTTTAAATAACTGTCTATTGTATGGCTGAGCGGAAAGTCATCATTCAAATATTGCTGAAACAAGAGTAATTAGTACTCTTTATATATCTATAGTGTATAATCTATTAGTGACTGTGGCCTTAATGTCCAGAGAGAAAGACAGAAACAATTTAAATTTAAGAAAATGACCACAAAAGGGGGAGGAAATGTGTAGGTGTAGTATGACGGCATGGAAAATACATCCATGCATATACAAGGCTAATTATCTAAAATACTGTTTATAAGAAATAAATACCGCTTCTGTTTTCCTTGCTATACTTAATTTATGTTCTGGCCTCTCTGTCAACTAGTGAAAAGATGCTCTATTCGATTTTAACTTTTGCCACATTCCTAAATTTGCTGTGTCAGGGTCATATCAGAACAGGAACCAGGACTGGCTCTGTTAAAACACACCAGTACAAATGTACAGAAATCTGATGTATGGACAAATGCAGTAAAATGACTGTGGAAAGCACTCAAGATTTTGAGGTTTCTTGTAGGGGACACAAGTGCAAATGATTCAGGAAGTGATTCAAGACTTTTCATGACAACTTCTTTCATTTTACAGATTTTACTAAGATGTCACCGCTGTGTGTGGCCAAGAAATGCAAGCAAACACAAACTGCATGGATTCTACATGTCACATGCCATCACCAACCACAAAAAGAAAAAAATAAACAGCAGTGCAACCTGATAGGACAAAATCTAGTACTCTAGTACCTTAAATTGTTATTTTCCACTATCCTGCCATGTCATGCGGTTTGGACAGAGCAATATGTAGGCCAGCTGTAATTATATTACATTAATATGAGTGTGTGTGTGTGTGTGTGTGTGTGTGTGTGCGTGTGTGTGGGTGTATTTTTCAATCAAGAATGTAACTACCCCCTTTTTTGCCACAACCGAGTGATTTATATGGAGTGTCATGAAGAGAATAACTGCTGTCATCACTGGTTCATTGAAGGGGATGTCAGGATGATTTGATTAACACTTGTTATGAGACCACAATAATAAACTTCATAGCACTTATATAAAACAGAGTTACAAACTGCCTAACAATGGTAACAAATTGCTTGTTTTTTGTATCTGGATAAGTGTTATTTCCTAATTGCCTGTGCCTAAAAAGTATAATAACAATAATGGAGATTATTCCCTTTAAATGTTGCTTTTGTGATACAGTGATATTTAGAAATGTACATTTTCATTCACACAAAATAAGAAAAAACAACATATGAATCACCAGATACAATGATGGGAGACTATATATAGGGAATGATTTGTGAAAGTGATTTACAATATAAATTTCAATCTAAAAAAATTTGATTTCTAAATCATTTTTGGTCACTTTTGTTTAACTTTAGTATAAATACATGTGAATTTTGATGTTGCTTTTTTGATTTTATATGAATGAAAATGTGCAAATTCACCAGTCTTTCCATTGAAAACAGGTAAATTTTCAAAATATCATTGTCCAGGTCACAAAAGCATAAGCAATTAGGAAATAACAACATAAATTGTGCTACATAATGTAATAAGAGAGCATGCAACAGGAAAAAAATTAAGAAAAAGTTAAGCGATAAATTAAACTTCTTAACTCTTAACTTCTTGGTGGCCTGTTTATGACTTATTTGACTGGGAGTCACATTTTACATTGCTTATTGTAATTCCCACTAATCAGTATATTAGACTTGATGTTTACGCCCTTTTCGTGTCTAAAAATTCAGAAAAGTACAGAGTTAAAACGACAACCTTTTAGTGCAACTCTGTGGTGTTATTTAGTCAAACTTTTGTTACTTTTTCATGATTATGCAGCTGGAAGTACATACTAATTTGAAATAAACAACACAATGAGTTCAAAAGGTGACTCAAAGCTCTAGCATCTTAGACAAGAGCTACACTTGGAAAAAATCAAACCAGAAAGACAAACACTAAGCAATCATGGATGCTGTGAGAGTGATCATTTGAATTTCGTAACTTTGTACATTGACAGTTGTTGTTTTCCAGCTGCACGCTAAGTGCACCATACTGGAATTCTTTCTATGCTTGCTTTGTATACCACCAATAATGGTGTAACCTTTTCAAAGAGAAAACCAGACATGACATGTTTACTATGATGGATGGCTCCTCTTGAGTGTGTTTCAATTCTCTGCAAATTGTGTTTAAAACCACACCGAAAGCTTCCTGGAAATGATGAAAAAGGGCATTGAAATATATAAAACTTAAAGGCATACTTTAGAAAATGGTAGGTAGTAATGTTAAGTATATCTGGTTTGTCATAAATCATCCAAAACATGCAAACATGCCACTGTGGTCCTTTCCTTCTTTTAAACCTGCACCCCTTCAGGTCAGATGCTTATTTCTCTGACCTCCAAGCGACCGCATGCACCTTTTCCCTCCGCTGTGGGAAAATCTGCCTTTGATAGAGCTCATATCAGCATCTAATACCCTGTAGGCCACCAGGAGATTCACCTAAGCTACAGTCTGGTACAGTAAAAGCCCTACTGATTAGAATGGAGCTGCCAGGAAGCCTCCTGATTGGCTGGATTGGAAATGAGGAGATGTTACTTTGGCTGTGGGGGATTGAATCTGTGTGTGTCTGTGTGTGTGTGTTTTTTGTTTGGCTGGCACACTTGGCCAGCTTTGCAGGGGGTTCAGGGGACAACGTAAATCTCGGATGTCGAGCTGATGTCTTGCTTCTGGCAGGTGAAGACTCTGTCTGGCCAGTGTGTTGATCCCACTGTTAATTGGGTTTTTGTCTTAATGTCAATAAACATGCCTAACCTAGTTGTCCATGTAATGTGCGCTCGTGTAACTGTAAGAAGTACATCCAGCACCAGCTCCATCTGCCACTGTCCCACTGTTCTGTAACACACAACCTGTTTGGCAGCACTTGATTTGTGTCACTGAACTTTTATTTACTTTCTCATGAGCTTCTGTTTCTTGGAGATAAACTCTGAACTGTAAAGGTGAAACAGGAATGATCTCCATTGCAGAGACCACCACTTTTGAAGGCTGTGGTCCTGTGGAGAACTGGACTGGGTTACATCAGCTATTTTCATTAAGTTTGTATTTTTAATTAAGAGTTTAATATGTAAATTAGTTACCAGGACACATCTTTAGTGCCATTCAATCAAAAGCGACCAATTATGTAAACTGGAAGTCGATGTAGCGTCTCAGTCTGTGACAAAATAACAGTTTTCAGAGGGCAGCCTAAATGTAGATATGACTTTGTTTCATTTAAATAGAGAAATGAAAGTTTTAAATTTAGTAGTGGGTGCAGTTTATAGTGATTGGTAAATATGGGACTACTCAACCTAACCAAATTTATTTGGTCCAGTTTTACCTCACCAGCATAACCATTAGTAATCTGACTATAATCTGACTTTAACTATAATAGTTAAATTAGCTACAGAAAAGTTTGATGGCGTAAGAATCGTAAAACAACCTCTCTTAGTGAAAACTCATTTGTGTGGTGAGTGGTCAGTTATAGTTAAGTGATGCATTCATCTGCACTTAGGCTGGAGATATACTTGGCGTTCGCATAGACAGCTGGCTGAGTTAACATAATTGTTCCAGTGCTTGCCTACTCTACGTGTTACTGGAGGATTCCGCTAGAGGGCACACTAGAGAACTAAGGATGTAAATAGAACATATGGATTGGAGTAAAATCCACCAAAAAAACACAAAGAAGTAGGATAAGAAGATCAGGAAGAAGCATGATGTAAAAAAAAAAAAACATGGCCACACTCAAAGAGGTTACTTCTATGTTAATTTAAGCATATTTGTCATTGTGTAGCAGCAATGACACATCGTACAGATGTGGGTAATTGTGGATTTGGTCTACTAACTTGTCCTCAAAACTTTCTGCAATTGTTGTCGCTGCTACTGACCTCTGACCCTGTCACATCCCCCTCCTGCCCCTACACTGCCCATAATGTTCATGTGCACACTGCATCTTGCAGTCATGTTGCGTTTAACTTCTAAGGAAATGCACAACCAACGCTCCAAACAGACGCAGGATATACAAGGCAGCCATCATACGCATGTGAACTCATAGTTAAAAGCAAATATGTCTCTGGCCTTTGTAAATTCAAGCCTGGTTATGACATAAGTGTTAACTAAGAGCTAGTGCAACCAGCTGCTGCTGGAAGAATAGGAGACTAAACCTGCAAAAGGGCTTTTAGATTAGTTTATGAGATGAGATTGACCTTGTTGAACTGGCACAACATACTCAGGTTTTAAAAGGTTGCGGTGTGTCAATCCTGAAATCAGACTAAAACAGGATTGAATTTATGTGTCAAAACTGGAAAAAATAGCTGTCGCTGTGCTAGTATGTGATTCAGCCTTTGTTTAAGGGGACTTTATTTTGTATTGTAAATTGATTCTACAGCTTCCTGAGAGGTGGAGTCTCTTTTCAGGATCCATAACTGATTTAATTAACCATTTGTTGTTTTTGTTCCAAGCTTGTTCCTTGTCAACAACTTGTAAACCCTCAGACCTTTAACCTTTCATACAGCCTCAACAAACACCTGTCCACAGTGCTAAGCCTTAGAGACCTGCCTTGTCTTATAACACCATTGGCTCTGCTCCCACTGGGCACTGTGACGTTGCCAGTCAGGCCATGGTGTGACCAGGTTCACAATCGTAGTTTACAGTAGACGGTATTAGGTGACTCACACACACACACCATAGTATTAGGTGAGCTTTAAGTGTGTGCCAGGTGAGCGTTAGGTAAGTGGATGAGAGTCCGGTGAGAGCAGGAGTCCAGGGATAAGCTTTAAAGCCACTAATAACTAGACCTGTGTACACACACACACACACACACACACACACACACACACACACACACACACACACACACACACACACACACACACACACACACACACACACACACACACCAGCCACCCAGCTCTAGGCTGAGAGGATTTTACTTCTTCATCTATTCTGGTTAGACTCCTCTGTTATTCTGGACAAAAGTCTGCTTTGCATAACAATCCCCTGCATTTATCCCACAGAGAGCACACACACACTCCTCTCATAAACATCCCCGATGACTCATGTATGACCTCCAGTTTCTGTAAATCAGCGCAGCAGATTACTGTAGGTTCACTAACATCAAGTACAAGTTACACTGAAAGGGATCAGCATCAGAAATAATGCTGAGTTGTGTTCCATAGCAGGCCATCACGTTACTATTCCAGAAGCTGGAAGGGGAAAGGTAAATGGGAAAACACATTTAGGCTCCCAGTGAAAACACACAAGTAAGATATTAATTAATACTGCTATGAAACAAAACACATTTGCAAATGGAAGGTCCACCAAACAAAGTCATCGACGGCTATAATCGTCATCTGTCACAACAGAATCAAGCTATCATCAAAATATTTACTTTGAAGAAAAATTTGGATTAGGAAAAATAGCAAATTTCCTAAAGTGATGAAAGATGGAAAAACACTCACAGTGATGGGAAATAGTGAGGGAATGCAAGCAACCAGTACTGATTAGAGCTGTGTCTTTGAACTTGAACAGGCCATCATGATAGAAGAGAGAGCATTTCACCACTCAGAAATCATATGTTCGGTATGATTAAACTACCTTTTGTGTCGTTCTTTCGGTGCTATTTGTGAGATTTTGGATAGTAGGAAATTCCACTACTACCACTGGGAAAAATGTAATCCCGTGCGCCGCTCCAATTTGGAAACAGTCAATATTTCTTTCCTTTTTCCGTGCCACAGCTATCTGTTGAATATCTATGAATATTACACAGCACAACCACCATTTTACAAGCCATCAAAATACAGTTGTGTGGTAAACTGTCCAAGAAGGCCCAGACCTCATGTCTGAGGACCCACGTCTGCAAGCCAATGGGAAGAGCATTTGTTCCTCAGATATTGTATAAGGTGCATAACTTCTGTTAGCACCCTTAAAAAAAACATTCATAATTTCTCTGCTCAGCACTTCAAGGAGCATAATTTAATGTTGTTGTCAAGTAACAAAACATAGCAACATATTTTCTCTTTTATAGAACCTGGTTGATGTGCAGGTGTTAGCTTGTTGGAGAAGCTAACATGTTAAGGACTACAAAACCGCATGCCACAGATACTATCTATATCGTCTGGAATTAACTGAAAACATAAACCTTTTTTGTCAATGTCAGTGTTGCCTTCAAAACTTACATATAAGATTTAAAAAATGATTTTCCAGCATAATTATTTCCCGCTAAAGATGCGAACGTAACTCTAGCAAAAAACACAATGTCAAAGTGTGCAAAATTAGATTATTTAACAGCACATTAGCTGACTAATTATCTCCGTATTGTTTGGATCCTTTTGCTAACGTTAAAATGCAACATTCATAAAACATGAAAGATGAAGTTGTAGCCCTGTACAACTCACTTTAAGTGTACATGGCTTACTTACAGATTTTATTTTATTTCACTTTCACTTCACCTACTTTATGTCAGAAAAAGAAATGACAGGAGTCCTGCTTACCATTAGCTTTAGCATTAGCTTTTTTGCATGCTTAAGCTAATGGTCAGTAGTAGTATTATAATTACAGCCTAAAGGATGGGAATTTCCAGCTACGAAGCAAACGTAGCAATTATGTCTGGTGGGGGTGATTTGCTGGCGAATCCAGCTTTCTCTGGAAGGTTTTTTAATTTACATTTTGATTCACCACTTCCTGTGGGGCAGACTTTCCACCACACTGACAACAGAATATCTGTTGTGCCAATGTACGTTGGGGTTGTAGCTTCACTTTCTGATTCA
The DNA here is from genome assembly GCF_963691925.1 of Scomber scombrus. Lineage (NCBI taxonomy): Eukaryota > Metazoa > Chordata > Actinopteri > Scombriformes > Scombridae > Scomber > Scomber scombrus. The sequence continues at coordinate 7,909,328 of NC_084990.1, forward strand.
GTGTGACAAGCTAGGTTTGTTTGGGGGATTTTTTGGGAGATATTTTTCTTCTACAGTTTGTCATCACAAGGTTGTTTGGCCTGTTGCAGATGAGCTTAGAAAAAAATCTATATTTAACTAACCAGCAAAACCCCAAAACAAAATGATTTAATGCAACAAATTGAGAAAATATTAGAAATTGAATGATATACTGCATATACAGACTTTAAAAAGAGCAAATCCTGGCTTCACTTTGCCAGTTAATGTGTTTGAGCATTTCACTGCCTGGTTAGGTCATATAATTTCAAATCATGACTTTGCAGTTCACTGGGGAGGATTACTGTAAAAATGTATAATGTCCACTTGAGTGGCTTTATACAAAAACAGAGGCAGAGGGAAAATAAATTAGGCACAGACAAAAATATTGCATTGTGGAAGTATTGACTGAGATCCAAAGTCAAATAACAATCCAAGCCGGGGACAATGTTATATCAAGACCCCTTAAACATCAGCCTCTGTCCAAAATCTCCGTAACTGTGGCGGTAGGGTCATCCTGGGTCTGTCAGAGGGGGAACAGAGTTTAGAATAGGCTGACTGGGGGAGTGACCACAAACACAGCGCTTGCTGTGAAATTCCACCGTCAATAGGGGCTTTTTTCCCAGCCTGGTGCACCACATCCCTCTGGAGACCCTGTGCTGACTGTATTTGCAGAGACTGAGAGAGGGGAAAGAGACGGAGTTGTACTATTTGAAAAGTCCCCTCTTCATATGCAGGGAGGGTATTAAAAATGTACAGCAAGAAAGGATTCATAGGCAGTAATTTGGGGGCACATTTTGTTGCCACACAGACAAGATATGAGACATTTTTAAGTATTGTTGTGTTGAGGAAACAACTGGTAATCATTATGAACACTCATCTAAGTTCAGCAGTAAAATAAAAGAGCACCTACAGAAACTGAAGCTTAATCAACAGTAAATTCTACAATATCAACTTTACAGTATCTTCCACTCACACTGTTTGATTGAGTGGTGGCTGTTGGGAAATGTAGTCCAACATTGCTGAACATTGTTGAATTCTGTGATGGTTGCGTACACATGTAAACCACAAATGAACACTTCTAAACAATGTATATGCCTGTAAATCCAACTTTGATTGGAATTAGTCCACACTCTTTCTGAAGGGGGCTCACAGGCATTTTTGGAAACGTAGGAATTTACTAAATGAATAGATATATGAAAAGTTAGCAGTATGCACACATACAAAAAAAAAAAAAAAAAAAACTTATAAAGAGAAAGTTACTCAGCTCACACGAAAACTTCTCACTTTCTACATCTTCAACTTCCCAGGTCTGCTCTGAAGGAAAACACACACTGTAAATAATCTGAATATGTTTGAAGCAAATCTAAACAAAGCTGTGTGTGTGTTCCATCTCCTGGTTGTTTGTCCCACCACTGCACAGGAAGCCTAGGTTCACTCAAGTATTTGTGCAAGAGAAGAGCACCATCTTGTGGTTGACTTGCTGCAGCATGAAGTTGGATCAGGTTTTTGCCATTTTGAGGGTCATTTTAAAAATACTTCCAGGCTTTGTTCATTTAAAGAGAACAACAAGGGAACATATAACAAGACTGTTTTTTTTAACTGTAATTTGACTTTATTCAAGAGTTTAAAAACATGATTGAAAATTAAATCAACATACAAATGAACACACTGAGTGTTAATTAATTTGTGGTTGTTATTCACTGTGAAGAAATCCTGATTTTTCTTCATGACTACTACATATTTTTTACACATCATAGGGACAATTTAAAAAACGCAATTGAGATCTCTTTTTCTTTTTTGAGTGGGTCAGTCAAGGCTGTTTCTTTGTAAATCCAATGACAAAGCTTGATTCAACTGGGAATGTAAGTCCTTAAAAGGAGACTAGGGATGTATGGAGTGGTATTGGTTGTCTTGTAAGTGTAAAATAAATATTCCCGGCCTATTATGGCTTTAATTCCATTCTTAATAAACAACTTTATATGCAAATTAAATTCCATTTGTGTACCATGAATATACCGACAACACATGCAGACAACCTGTTATTGACCAGTAAGTCTTACAGTTGTACAAACGTATAGAAACATTGCATTCTAATGAAATCAATCATATCAATGTCCATTTGCATCCCTTCTGATTGTGAAAAACACTTTAAAATGTGATGGATTGTGGGTGTAATATGAATGAAGAAGGAGCTGGATGCTTCTTGTGGATCAAGATATCAATCTAAGGCTACGACAGTCAGTGAGCGTTCATCTTCTTTTAAAAAAAAAAAGAAAAAAAAAGTGGTGGCTGAGGTGAAGTTGGCGTGATGTTAGAGAGAATTTCACAGTTTTAAGCAAACTTAACAAACTGAAACATTGTCTGTGCTATGATGTATCTGAGCGTGGAGGTAAGTAGCAACAGAAAAAACTGATCTTTCTTGAACCCTCTGCTGTGGTTTCCTCATTTTTCATTCACAATAAACAGGAAGATAAACAGCAGAAAGGGGACCTTCGTGCATCTGATGAGTCAGATGTTGGATTTGTTTTGCTGACTAGCACTGTAACCTTGAGGCTTTGTGTGGCTTTCTGCCTCCTCAACTTAAGGCCACAGAGTCGGACTGCTACACAGTAGAAGTGAACAAAGAAGTCCCTAATTAAAGATGGAGATGAGCGTTTATTCCACTCTACATTAGACACATGCGAGTGGACTTCAAGGGCGTGTTTTGGAGTGGATTACCAAAGGCCGTCACAGGTGTTTCCACTTTGCCTGATTAGGGGTCATCTCAAGACTATGTGGGCATGTACAGCTGTTTAATTGACATCTCTATTCTACTGGTAGTTCTGTTGCACCAGTTGGGCCAGGTCAGTTACTTTACACCATGAAAAAGTTAAGATTTGGGAGAATTTTTGAAGGCATTAAATATGGCAAATAGTAAATAAGGCGCACAATGAGATAAAGGAGTTTTTTTTTAGAGATACCAGCGTACTACATATTGTGCTTGGATGTTGTCGCTAACACTATTTTCAAATCGGAAACTCATAATTACAATACCTTGGATATTGCATGACCGCAACATGGAGGACCTAATCATAGCTCCACTCAGTTTGAACATGAATAGAGGTCTCATATGCCTAAATAATTGAGAACACCTGTGTGCAAGGCCGGGGAGAAATGAGGACACGTCTAGTTAAGTTCCATCTGGCTACTTCGTCGGATATTATTTCGGTCACGTGGATAACCTTGCTACATTTTCTTAAACTGACTTGTTGTGGTTGGTTTAGAAGGAAAAAAATTCACTTTGTCCTGAAACTCGTTCGACTTCCTTTGTATCCCATCTCTTGTACAGCACATGTTCATTGTTTAGCGGATGCTATACATTTACAGGGAAATGGTAAATAATAGCACTCAACTGCTGAGCGAGGAAGGCATCTATCAGTCAGTATCCATTGTATTGGCTGTTTCCTGCCTATTCTAGCGGTGTATTTTTATCCCCTTCTTAATTATGCCTGTGACTTCACATGGAGAAACACTTCCTATTAAACTAGTACTGGGGAGGGATTGGTGTTGGTAATTGCTACAACGAAGCATGAAGGGGTCAATCTGAATTTCCCTTAACATTGCAACCTAACCATAACATCTAAATAAGTGTTAATCGGACATGATTCAAAGTCTACTGCTCAGTATTACTTCTTAAATTGAGGAAAAATAAAATAGGACAAGCACCGACCCATGGCTCACTTCAGCCAGATCGCTATTGATAAAGTTGTCAACGGATCTTTTTCCCCACCCTGAGGCTCGATGACACCTTAACCTTCACAGCTGAAGACGAAGCGGGGCAGAATGCTAAATGGACACTGGGAAAGAGAAGTTGTGTAGGCATTTTTAATGTTTTGATATTTACTCTGTGAAAGATGAACGCCCCGTCTGAATGGTCGAGGCGTCAGCTTGGAATACATTTCAAAGTGACAAGCGTGAACATCTGAAACAGTTGACAGAGGCATCCGATTGTAGCAGGATTGTACCTGTAGACTGACATTAACTTTAATACTCATAGCTGGTGCTCAATGAAACCTATAGTTAGAAACGAAAAAAAAACAAAAAAAAAAACGATATGAGGTCTATGTCTATTATATTGCACGTACAGAGAAAAATGCTTATTCAAGTTTGAATACAATGATTAAGAAATATCCCCAAAAGAACCACTGGTGAAGGGAAAGCAAAAAAGGCCTGAAAGTCAAGGAAAAGAGATTGTGATGAGCTTCAACACTGAAACTGGATAGAAAAGCTACAAGAAAATTAAACACTCTCTCTCTCTCTCTTAAAAGAAAACGTATTCATGATGTGATGAGGTGTGGCTCAGTTAGGTTTCAAACTGATGGCTCAATTTTATTCCATCTATGATGAAACTGCTCAAGAGATGTGTGATGAGAGCGGTGGATGAAAACAATGTAGCGATTTCGACGTGATCTGCTGGAGCTAAGAAGCAAATGTGGCTATGTTGATTTTCTGATGGGAAAATATCTACATTGTGCAATTTGAGCTTCAATGTGAATGGAAGTATAAATTCAAAGTGATTTTTTTTGGGGCTGATAGGTTTCTGTTCTCTGCCGTAGATGACTTGGCTAGAGGCTTGTTTCCATTCAAAACTATTATCTTTCCTCAGAGTCACTGCAGCTGTGGTACTATTAAAGGCAAAAAGGCATAAGACACAAACTGTCAGGCTTAACGGCTTCTGCAAAGACTGTGTGAATGTGTTGAGGACTTAGTGAGAGGTTAGTCATACCCCACAGTCACTAAATGTTTGGAGAGGGGTTACAAATAAACAGAGTTACCCTCTTTGCCTTCCAGACAAAACAAAGTCTCATGTTTATGTAGTGGTGCCGTACTCAAAGAAAGAATGCTGTAGACTGCAAAAGGTGATAACTCCACTGTACTGTTTCTTTTGTTTAGTCTGGAAATAGTATCAAGTATTGTGTTGTTTCTGTGCTTTTAACTACTTGCAACAATTTTTCTCTCTGTCATTTGAATGGGCTGGTGGTGCTTCTGCTCCCACTGAGAATGAAAACCCAAATCAACAGCTTGTTTTGGTCCACTGCTCTCCACACACATAAAACTTGCCATTTTTACGGCAAACGCGCTCATGCAAGCCTGCTGGTGAAGAAGAGTTTAGCAATCAAATGTTAAAGTTGTTTTATGAACCACACTGGGGGTAAAAGGCGAGCGAATACTGGATTTACATTCATCTGGTGGTGTGAAAAAAAAAAGACAACTAGCCCTAAGCAACCCAAGTGATATATAAGGGTAATGTTGCAGAGTTAGTTTTTGAATCTTACTGCCCCCTGGTGGTCAGGGGGCCCCTAAGTGTCCAATAATATGATTGTTTAAGGGCACTCACAGTAGGGCCAGTTGTTCCGTACCGTGCTGAAGCACGAATGTCCCCCCTCCTCTGTCCCCCGCTGGCCAGCACTCACATTACCCCAAACCCAAGTTTACTCAAGCACGGTTGCCTCCGACACATACGTCATCACGTTGATATACGAAATACGCATGGCGCAACATCCACATTAAGTGACTATTGTTTTTACGCGGTTGCAGCAGCGTGATGGAGAAAGAAACAGAAAACATGGCTCAAACTTTAATGACTGTGTTGGCTTTGTGGATCAAACACTCCACCTCTTCATCTGACCAACGTGAGCCCTTCGACGCCGCCATTGCTATTGTTGTTGTGGAGGGATGGTCGCATGGTTCATACATCTTCACCACGTTTCGCGCGTTGTGTACGTAACCGTGTGCACATGCGTGACCAAGTGAACCGTACTCAAGCACGGTACACTTGCACTCACACTAGCCAAATAATCCAGACTTTACGGGGCAAACGTGCTTGGGCACGGTATGATTGCCTAGTGTGAGTGCGCCCTAAGACTATTATATTTGTGTGGGAATTTATGATATCATAGGTGAATTGTACACCAAGGAAACAGTCTTGTCAATGTCCGCTACAATCTGAAATGTATGGATTATATACATAACCCTTTTGCACACACACACACCCATACACACACACAGCAGCACCCATTCGCAATGTTTTGTCTGCAATATTCATGAAATCATTAAAAAAGGCAGCAGATATAGCTTGGATTGATCTAAGAGTTCCTGAATCTAAAAAAATACAGAAGGCTTAGCCTAGCGGGAAATCTAGCATCTTTCAGTACATTAACCCTTTTTGTTTCATCTTGTAGAAGGCACACAAAACTACCACAAAAGTATAGTAATAATCTTCAAATGTGCAAAAAAGCTCAGTTTAATAATTCCTCAATGAAAGATGGAGAAAAAAAGAAAAAAAAGAGAAGCTCATTATCCCGCTCACTGCCTTCCCCTTCGGTTTCCGATGAGCAGAAAAGGATTGCAGTGCAGAGTCCATGGGCGTCATAGTCCAAAGTAGAGATGTGCTTTAGAACCAACACAAACACCTCTGCAGTTCCGACGTTGGCACTTCGTTAGCATTCGTGCAGATAAAAAGAGCCGAGGCCGAGTCTTTGCATGAGTAGCATGACGTGGGCATGTTGTAGGTGGTTCAAAAAGACGAGAGTTAGTGTGGTGACTGGATTCGCTTTCAGAACAACCCAGCAAAACCAAAAAAAAAAATACAATGACACATGGTAGTTTAAAAGCAGCACTGTTGAGTTTCTCCCTCATGTAGTTTTATAACTCCACAGATCTTTTTTTAACCTATTTCAGTAACAGCAGGTGTGTCAAAGAGTTATCCAGCATCAGGAGGTGCCGCTGGTCCTTCAGCGTCTGCCATCCCCCTCCACCATCTCCTCCATCTGTGCTGGGTTTTTTCTCTCAGTTATTCAGATGCAGGGGAGGACTCAGTGGTGGTGGTGGTGGTGGTGGTGGTGGTGGTGTTGGTGGGTGACAGCTTGGGGCCTCGGAGGGCCTGCGGGTTGACGATGACCTGAATGACAAAGTCCTTCTGGATCTTAGTGTCTTGCAGCCGTGTCTTGTCTGTGAGCAGCTTGCCGGAGAAGAACCAGCGCTGGTGGTTGGCGTCGATGTCCTCCTGGACGTGCAGCTGCTTCTTCAGCTGCCCTATGGTGTCCGCCATGCTGGCGCTGAGGCGTAGGTCCTTACCTGTGGACATACGTACCTGCAGAGGACAGGCGTTGTAAGAGTTACAAAAACAAGAACAAAAGCTGCAAAAGAGCTGAAATTAATACCAGGCAGCCAAAGGTGACGTCAGCCTAAATGCTAGTGAAAGTAATCTTTCATGAAGGTAACTTATAATAATGGTTAATAGTTTAATGAAATGATACGGACTGAATTTTGTCAGAATTTTACAGTTGTGACAACACAAGAACAAACAACTAGATTATCTTGGTCTAATTTTAAACAGATAATAACAGCTTTACTAGTTAGCACCACAACTTGGATCTATGAGCTACATGAAGTTAGATCACTGCTGCTGTATCATCACGTTTCATGTGGGTTTTTCACTTTTTACCCCATATGCAAAGACTCATGAGCAAAAGCAGTGACTGTTTTGTTTTAGCCTTGCAATTTCAGCATGGTTTTAATCAAGGCTACATTCATCAAATATGCCAGTTTAAACTTATTTAAAATTTAGCATGGAAACAGACATTAACTATATAAATATCAATGAACATTTGAGTAGAAAATGAAAATGAGGAGGAATAAGGACCTTGAGCTGGAATTCCTTCTTGGGTGCTACAGGAGGTTCGGGGCTGTCGCTGGGATCCTCATCACTGCGCTCTGAGATGAGGTTGATGGGTGGAGCCAGGCAGTAGACGGGCAGCTGGTAGCGGTTCCCGAGTTCGTCATAACACTCTGTCAGAGTACCTGGAGAGGAAAAAAAAAAAATAATTTTAATCAATCATTCAACCACATTAAACAATGGAGTTACCTGATATATAGCATGGATAGCCTGTTTATGTCCTCACCGTGTGGCAGTGTGATACTGGCTCCATCCACTATAGCCTGGGCCAGTTCGTGGTCGTTACACTCCAGGGCCACGGCTGCTGCTTTCAGGGCGTCCCAGATCTCCTTGCGGCCCTCGAAGGCCGGCGCTGTGTCCCAGAACTCATCCCGCTTGCTCCGTAGCTGGCCCTCCGTCATCGGGTAGTCGCTCTTCCACTTGGGACGATCTTTCTTCAGGGGCTCGTTACGTCCTGTGATGGGAAGGAGAAGCAATAGAAGAATGTTACAGCAATGTGGTTGTGAAATTTTATTTGCTGAGTACTTAAAAAAAGGAGGTGTAGTGGCTCTGCTTTTGTTTATAAGTAGTAGTGAATTCATAAATAACACAATCTTTCCATAAAAAAACAAATCCTAGAGTATGCTGTCATCTCCTGACACTCATAAACAAAGCTGGCAGCGGAGAGTGAAATGCTAGCCACCATTTCTCTAGTCACCAGAGAACATCACACCCCAATATGTCATCCCAATCTAAAATTAGGAGGTCACCCTGAGTTTGCAATATGCATGAAGTATGTGTAGCCTATATCTGTCTATGTAACCTTACCTGTGTTTCCCACCATTCAATATTAACACAAAGCGAAATCTAGGCCAAGAGAGCCCTTATTGAAGAGGGCCACACATACATGTGCCTTCACAGACAATAAGGAACTTACCTGCCAATAATTTAAGATAGCAGTTTTGTTTTGTGGCAGGTGGATAGGTTGTTTTTTTGTTTTTTAATGGATGCTAACTGACAGCATGTTCATGTACTAAACCTGCCTGAGCTTATCTTTACAAATGTCAGAGAGGCCAAGAGATGCCAGTCACTGAGGAGCAGAGTCATGGAAAATAAAGAGGAGTAGAAAAGAGACAGCGCGCATCCAAGAGGGGTTGCCTTTCTTTCAAACTAATTATTTATAGTGCAGGTGGCTTCGGAGGAGTAATGGGAGGATGTGGAGGGTGGTGTAGGATTAGCACTTGGAGCAGAGAGTATCCCGAGTGAAGGAAAGGGGGTTCCTCACCATCACCCTGTGGATATTTGCTGAGACAAATAGTTGGAAAAATATCTAGCAGTCTATCTATCTACATGTTATTCTACCTCCCAAGGCAAGAATACAAAACAAACTATCCTCATATGATCCTCTTCCCACACAAAAAGCTAAAGCACCTGCTATTTTATAGCATAAAGTCTATGAGTATATTTTAAATATATTTACTGCCTAACAACAGATTATCATAACAGTCAGTATCAGCCACAACAAACTCTGTTTCAGAGACTGTGACAAGTGTTTTATAAGGATCTGTGACAAATAATCAATATCTTAAAATACTGTTTTATGATATGGTAAGTGGTAAATGGACTGCACTTCTATAGCGCTTTTCGACCTAATGGACAAAGCTCTTTACAATTTTTACCTCTCAGTGATCTATTAATACACACTTACACACCACAACACTGGCACCAGTCTAACAAAGCCTTCTTTTACTGCAGATTGCTGTGATTTCGGGCAGTTTAACCTTTTGCCAGTTGATGTCTGTTTAACATTAACAGGATGAGGTAAAGCTGCAACGATCAGTGGATTGGTGAATCGTTGCGAGTCGTGTTTTTGGGAAGAACTGTGTGAATCAAGGTTCTGAAATGTGAATATTTAGTGGTTTATTTAGTCTTCTATTACAAATGTGAATATTTAGTGGTTTATTTAGTCTTCTATTACAGTTCAATAAACATTGGGTTGTGTGTTGGGTTGTGGACAAAAAAAGGAGACATTTGAAGGATGTCATCTTGGGCTTTGAGAAACAGTGATAAACATTTTCCACCATTTTCTGACATTATTTTATACACCGAATGACTAATTGATCAATAACAATGAAAATAATGGTTAGTTGCAGCCCTACAATGATGACACATGTTGCTGTGTATGTATTAAATAGGCTCAGAGTCCATTTCATCTACTGTATATGATTCCTCCTCTTTAGTTAGATATCATTAAAACATTGTAATAAACTGTATTGTGTTTTGCTGTGTTATCCTGATTTTAGTGTTTTAGTGACTCCCTGTGACCGTTTCAGTCAGCCTGATAACTACAGTGGAGTTTAAACATGCAGTAGTTAGCATCAGCAGATGTTGGACAGCTGAGGTCTGATCAGAGGAGGAGCCGAGCTGAGAAACTCAGACAAGCAGAGGAGCTTTCCATGAAATGTTTGATTTCTATTGTGCGTGTGTTTAAACTAACCCCTGATGTTTCATAAACCCTACAACTATTAGTCTATTAGTCTCTCATCCAGCTCTTATTTCTTCATCACCTTCCCCTCGAATAAACCCTGCTTAGAGGCCTCGAGCGGCGCTGCAGGAATCAATATTTGACAAGATGACGTTATACGAATTAACAAGTGTGTTCTGGTAGATTGTGTGTGGATTGTGTGAAAAGGCGGGCGCCAACAGGAAGGGTTAGGAAGTGACTCACCAAACAGCCCCATTTTTTTTTTCTTAAATCAAAACTGCAGCACGCCGAAACAAAACAAGAGACGTGAAGCAATGCATTACAGACACATGAAGCAATATCAGGGTGTTTTCATCACCCTGGGCCCATAAAAAGAAGCTGCCACGTGTCGAGGCATACACTCAAGCCTGTTGTATTTATAAGTGTTAATGAAATGCGTCATTAAAAAAAAAGACAGAATATGTGGATTAGATTTACAGCTGTTGCTTGTTGCTGGATTTCAGGAAACAAAACAAGACAATACCCCAGACAGTTGTTGTTACCTAATTATGTGAAGATGTTAAAACATCCTTAAACACACTTAAACTGACGTAAAGCAGATAATGAATGTGGGATGTTTTCTGTTACATTCTTTAAAAGGCAAATGTCAGTGAATGGAAGTGCGCTCTTCAGCCAGACACAGACTCAAGTGTATGACTGTGTTTCCTAATAAAACACGAGCAACACCCATACATGTACTCCCAACATGCCGTCTCATCCTCGTAGCTGGTTATCTTATCACTGCACTGCTGCTCAGCTTTGTGCAGCTGAAGATAAAGAAACAGAGACAGGCTCAAGACAACTTCTAACAGGCCTTCTGTAGCATCCATGATACCGAGTCTGAAAACTAACAGGAAGTGAAGTTTTTCCTCTACTTTCTACATTTCAAATGGCTACAGAGAATCTCAAAAACGATGCTTTCAGATTGAGGTTGATTACGAACTCTACAGCCCGAGACATACTCACTTGACTCAACTGTTTTACACAGTCTCTTTTACAATGGTGGTCTAAGGGGGAAATGCGTTTTGGACAGGCGGGGAGTTCCGGTCCTCTGAAATGATGCCAACACGGAAGTAACTTAAAACTGCATTCTATCAAAAGGCCACCAGGGGGCAACCGTTTTGGTGTCAAAAGGACTTCCGTCTCTATACAAGTCAATGGAGAATTCACCAACTTCTCACTTGATTTATAACCTCACTAAACGTTTTCAAAATGTGTTTATGGTTTCAATCGCTAGTTTAAAGCCTTCTTCAATGCAGTATGATGTTCATTTGTGAAGCTCTTTCCAGCTCTTAGAATACATACATACTAGTATATCTATATTAAGCTAATATCAGCCAGTATATCGGCCTGATGGATTTATCAGTCAACTCAGTTACATTTTCTGCCTCTTCACTAGAAAAATCAAACTATGAAAATTTAACTGGATGTTAAAATGTCTTTTCTCTTTAGGACGGCAATTATCAATTCTATTAATGAATCTACACTTAAATCCATTAGGCATTTGTCATATAAAATGTCTATCACAAGCTCATACAGCAAATGTCTTGTTTTATCTGACTAACAGTCCAAAACTTTAAGATATTAAGTTTACTTTCATAAAAAACTATATGCAAAAAAATATACATATTTAAAAAGCTGGAATCAGTTCATTTGGACATTTTACTCAACAAATAACAACAACAAAAAACCCTCAATGAACTATCAAAATAGTTGCAGGTTTATCTTCTGTCACATTAATATTTAAGATAAGATATTCCTTTATTAGTCCCACAATGGGAAAAGTAGTGGACAGTAAAATAGAAGAGCAGCGATAAGAAAAAGAATAATAATAATAATAATAATACTTAAAAATAAACACATAATAAAATTATCCTGACATTATCTATATTATTGACAACATACAAGAGTAATATTGGTATTGAGTGGTAATATACCAGAGAATCAAATTAATCGACTCTGTCACTCTTTGAATGATGTTGCCGGGTTCTGAGGTGAGTTCCAGGTAACCATGGTAACACCACACTGGGTTTGGTTTTCCGTGGCAACTCGTTTACAGATGTTAAAAAAAAGATGATGGGCTGATGATGATGACACATTCAGTCATTTATTCATCTCTGCAGGGTCCACCCAAAATCTGAATCAAGATCTGAACCGCAGTCACACCTTCAATCCACATTTTTAAATCAAAACACATTCAATACACACCAAGAAACATGGCTACCTGAGTGCTACCTGTTAATGTAAAGCCATTTATTGATATCTGGTGCCAACTACCGCTTTATTAACCTGCCTGTATTTCCTCCAAAGTAAAATAAAGACTGAATGGGAGGAAATAGATAGAAAACAGATCAATGAACCCAGATTGTGAAAACCGAGGGATACAACAATTACAGCTCTCCATTATATGTGACGACCTCTTCTCGTTGTCTGTACGAGGGTGTGCCAAACAGAGCAGAGTTTTTTTTTTTAAGAGAAGCCAGTCAATGATGCAGCAGGACATGATGAGACATGTTCTTTATTATCTGTAAGGGAGTGTCTGTTGATACCAATCAGGGTGGGAAATCACCACGTGTACCAAAAACTTGAGAAATCTCAGCAATGATTTTAAAACAGTCTTATTCTCCGGATAGGGCCTCGTTGCCTGCTGTGACACTGATGCTGGAACCAGTTCTGAAAAGCTTCTGTCACTCTGGTGTAACCTGGAGGCAATTTTTTTTTGCTGGAAAAAGACTGGAAAAACTTTCCGTCAGTCAGTTTTTGGAGGAGCCTGCATCCAAATGAATCACAGACACTCAGATTTACAAAACAGTTGCTTTAAAAGGGAACTTCGCTATGACTGAACATGAATCAGAGCAAAGGGAAGTATGTTAAGAGTAATTAAAAAAAAATACTTTTAGTATTTTAGTTGGAGTAAAATAACTCTAATCTCTCTTATTAGGTGTAGTGTTGGAGTGCTTGGTAGAATTGACAAACTTCCCATTTTCAGAGAGCATCATTAATAAACCTGTAAGTCCAACCAGCCACTAAACAATAAGCATTCATGTATCACACCATAATCACAAAGGTCACGCTCATTGTTGTCAAACTATGCAGAAATTGAGCATGTCGGCCAATTCGGCTACACGGCGCCTGCGTCACTCAGTTTAGTCTGGTTGGGCTAAATGTAACATTTAGTCTTTTAAGAGCTCCAGCGGCAATCCAAGTTCCATCCTTCACCATCAAAGACGAGTGTAAAAAAAGGAACAAAAAAAGTGGCTGTCGGCCAGTGTTTATCTTTAGAGGAATGTTATCTTCCGGGGAAAGGTAATGGACATGAACTCGAGTCCCTGGTGAGAAGAAGTGGACTATCAGCAGCTTCGGGAATCGATGTAACCTGTTACAGTGTTGCCGGGAACAGGAACCGCAATGCCTGTACTGCCTGGTGGCTGAGATACGGCGTTCTCTTCACACCATATTACCACTTAAACAAAAAAAAAGGTAGCAGTTGTCCCAACAAGCTTAACTATTGTGGGATTAAGAGTGTGGCTTCAAATTGGCAGGTGAGAAAATTGCCGGCTTTGCTTGCAGGCGCGATGTGAGGCAGATGGAGGTGTAGAGTAGGTGAATTTGGCTGTGTCTGTGATGAGAGAGTGGGTCTGGGATAGTAAGAGTAAGAGAAATCTGATCTATCACTCTCCCAATAAGCAAACTGCTACATTCCTCTCCTTTATTTGCTGTTAAGCAGTTTCTTATCCTTCATAATTTATGACTGTACAATATTGGCCCTAATCTGATCGACCTGTGAGATAAACTTGTTTTGTATACACGTAGTCAAATGGTGCCAGTCTGGAGTGTAGATTTGGAAAGGCCTCCCTGCCCACAGCTGACTATCAAAACATTATATATTTGCCTATATGACTTTTTCCTGTTTAGTAGCAGGCACAGTCTCACCACAGAATAAACAAATGTGAGCGAGGAGGTGAAACCCAACCACATGTGGTCACTTGAGATGCATTTGAGTCACAGTGTGATGTGAAGGAGGGGGTTGGGGAGGGGGATACACCTGGATACAATGAGTCTCAGCCGGACTCCATTCCTGTTTTGAGCTATTCTTTAAACCTGTGTGTGTGTGTGTGTGTGTGTGTGTGTGTGTGTGTGTGTGTGTGTGTGTGTTTTGGGTGGTTTGACTATAACTTGCATGCCAACACACACACACACTTGAAACAATGTAGTCTTACCTCCTCGTCCGCCGTTCCTGGAGGAGCCTCGGCTCTGTGTGTCCTCCCAGCCTTCCCAGTATCTCCCCACACATCCTCCCATGGTTACCGGGGCTGCAGATTGTTTCCACGCGTCGTATACTAGCTGAACAGGGGAGCCATCGCCGCTGATAGGTAGTCTAGGTCCGATGAGGAGGACGGGTTGCAGGTCCAGTGATGCGAGCCCGAGAGGTCATCGGCACCGGCAATATCCAATATGTTTAGATAGTGCAGCGCTGATATCTACGAGTTAGATCGGAGTTTCTATCTTTCTGAATCAGTGAGGTTAGGGTTTAACACAAAGATTTACAGCTGGTGTCCCGCAGTAAGATAATAAAGAGTTTGATCACCAAACCAGCAACTCACCACAACATCTGCCAAACCGTCTGTTTGAAATGTTAGGGCATAACCAGCCGCTTTTTCCACTCTCCAGCTGCTTGTTTAGTAGTAAATGTTGATGTCCAGGTTCCTCGCTAACAAGCTAACAGGGCCAGTCAGCTAGCTGCTACCACGACACCAGTAAACACAAACTTCCGCGCAGCACGTTGAGTCTCTTACAGATACGGTGACAGTGTGAATTCGCAGCTTCCCGCAGCCCTCGGAGCACCACTCTAATACTTTAACCCTGTCTCTGGGATTTTTTTCTCTTTAACCCTCCAAACGTTACCCCCCTCTCTGTTGGTAAAAGGTGACTTGCGGCGGAGCTAACGACAACCAACTTTTTTTTACGCCTGCGCAAGAGCACGCAGGCAGGTGTTGCGTTCCCTTTTGTCAGGACGAAAAGCAACTCTGTTTTATTTAACACACAGCAGCTTAACCCGGAGTCTTTAGAGTATATTTATAATAATGAGAAATTAGTTGAAATAGTTAAAAGTACAAAGCCAAGCTTCGGTGGAAAGGGATGTTGTCAGGGATATCATAAAATGCCATTTATCCACTGTTTGTTCTCTTACATCGTGAATTCGGACAGTAAGTGAAGGCATCACCACAAACTAAACGTGCGGTTTGCGTTTAAACTTCAACACGAAATATGTGTTAAAAACACAGGAAGTATATGTATTTCAAACACCATACATGTACTTTAAAGAGCAACACACTACATAATAGGTTAACGGTGCATTTTGTTAAACGTGTATATAAAATAAAACACTTTTGCGTTATTCCGTTTCGCCTCTCAACTTTTCGCGCATGCGCAGCCATAGAGGAGACGCAGAGGCATGATGGCTGATGAAAGTGCCTTGCTGCTCTCTCTGGTGGAGGAATTTGTCTCGGGGCTGCAGGACAGCAAGGCCAAAGATACAGCAACAGGTAAAATAAAATGCTCATCTTCATGTTTTCTTCGAAACCTTTGTGGAATGGCTCGTTTTGTAAAATAAATGCTGGTGAGGCGGCTGAATGGAGGATGCGCAACACAGCTCAGCGTGATGGTTAACGAGCTAACTTAGCGCCACAACATCCTGTGTGGTTTTAGTTCACTTAAAACACAACAACATACACGTTTACCGCCAGGCTTCTCATTTAGTGACTGTAACTGTACTTGGAGACCGTTTTATGGTACTGTCACCGACTAGTATTGTGAGTTTTAATGCTAGTCCAGTCTGTTTTAACCGCATGCTGCTTGTTAGCTGTTTGTGTCCACTTGTAGGCATTCTGTCAATGAACTCTGTACCTTTGAACCCTGCAGATAACTTCTTTATGTCCTTGTGTTGGACGTCAGGTGTGTGTATATATATATGTGTGTGTGTGTGTGTGTTATGTCTACATAGTTACAATTCACTAAACTGGGTTTTCTTTTCAGCTGTCAAAGATGGGCAGTTTACAGTACTGCAGCTGGTGGAAGCACTGGGGTAAGCTGTCCACATGTTCACTGACGCCACAATAATATCAATAACAGCATGACCACAGCATTCATTTGACTTTATTTGCACACACATAAGACTGTATAAAACAATATAATATATAACATCATTTATGAAAATATAAGAACAAATAAATGACAACAAGCAGCGCACAAAAAGAGCAGAAAAACACACAAAAACCACAACAATACAATAAAAACATTTTTTAAAAAACAATACGGGGAAAGGAATAAAAAACATATACACTTCAAAAAATAATTACACATGATCATTTCAATATCATGACCATTTCCTTGTACATTTCTAAAGATAACAGTAAAGATAACCAGCTCTTCAATAACATGTGGAGTATGATATTTGAGGAAGTACTGGCCATGTTTCAGTTTTTTAAAAAGGAAGGTGAAGATGATCAGCCTGTGTAGTATTATATGAATGAATTTGGGAATTCAATTAGAAGAAGTTGCTAAACCATGTTGGTAGAGAAATATTTATATATACCAATATCTGATTAATATTTATGTTAAAGGACAGAGGGCTTATCAGAGTTGCCTATCTTGAAAATAAATTTGCCTTTGTCTTTTTTTACTCTCTGATGCAGCTTCATATTGGTTTAAGTAGATTTTTAAGTAGACATTTCAGATGCAAGTTGTGCTAAATGTTGACAATATCACCAAGTGATAAGTGATAGTTTTTTAGGTTTTTTTTTTGGCATTAGATGTGTCACATATTTTATGATTACGGTATAGTTGTTTTTAAATTCAAACACTTATATTGCAGACTAGTACTCATTACAATGAATCAGTTAAGCTTATGTGGAGATACACTTCACAAATTTAATTTCTTTCTATGTTTCCTCTCGTCGTAGGCTGAGTCTGACTAGTTCTCAGCCTCACACTCGAGCAAGAGGAGTCCAGCTGCTCTCAGAGGTTTTACACGAGTGCTATGGAGATCTTACAGAGAGAGAAGGTACACCCCTCTTTCTTTTTGTTACACTCTCTTTTATGTCTCTCTTATCTACTGTTTAGTTGTTTATGGATATTATGGGCTTACAAATAGCTTGTTTTTTTCATACTTACTACTTACATTTTTGACATGTTAACTAAGTGCAAAACTAAATTTCCTACCAATAAGGTGGAAAAGCAAAGAAAGGATGATGGTTTTCAGTTACAGCAAATCTTGCACATAATCTCAGCACCGTGTCGGCAGATTATATTGACAAAGTAAGACCTTTCTTCACTTCAGATATGACAAATGTATCACTGGAATTAGATTTTTTGGAGTCTGGCAGTGCTAATCATGCGGAACATAATTCTGTAGTTTAGCAGCATGTCTATTCCTGTCTCTCTGCTCCACAGTGGAAGTGCTCATCTCTTTCTATGAAAACCGTCTTAAGGACCATTACGTCATCACACCGCCTGTCTTACAGGGGCTCCGAGCGCTGGTGAGTGTCAGACAAGTCTGTGCTTCATCTCAAACATTGACTCCAACATCTCAAACGCTCTGTAAAATGAATTGACTGTAACTTAGTGTCTGCCTGCCAGGTTTGAGAATCATTTTGAAGAGTTCCAGATATGATAGCAGTGATCAACACACACACTGTGTTTATACTACTATTTTATACCACGATTTGTTTATTTTTGTATAGTTTTCCAATAGTAATTCAATGTAAGTTATGTTAGCTTTCAGTGGAAGTTTGGTAGTTTCACTTTATATTTTTGTAACAAATACACACTTCAGGATAAGGTCTTAAATCTGACTGTAATGTTTTATTGACAGCTAAACTTATTTGTCTAAATGTCAGTTTATAAAAAAACTTGGAAGTAATCATTTGTGCTTTGGCCTATTTTTCCAGACTAAATGTAATGCCTTGCCTCCTGGCTCGGCTGTTTCCATGCTGAGGTCTTTGTTCCAGGACGTTCATGTGCAGGTGAGACTTGACACAATGTTTAAATAAAGATTTTCAAGCTGCAGCAAGCAGGGTTTTATATAAAAATCCTCTGTATCTACTCTGTATTCAGTGTAGTCTGTTTTTTGTTGGAAGGCCCTGTGTGAATACTGTTTGAGCCATTTGGTCCAGTTAATTATTGCAGTATACAGTCATGTCGAGTTTATTTGTGAGGAACAGTGGTTGCTGACAGTAGAAGCACAGAAGTTACAGCAACAGTATATCTATCTGTCCATCCAGTAGTGTGTCGTCGACTGGGCTAACGTAGCTACAGTTACTGTTTCATGAGTTCTGACACACACACACCCACATCTAATATTTGACCACGCTTCTAACAGTTTGTCTTGATGCCGTTCTTGTTTTTACTGTTTTCTGCAAAGCATTTATTAAAGAGCTCACATGGTTCTGTGTCTTTTCCGCTCAGTCACTGATGCTAACAGAGAGAGGGTGCGTCTACAACATGCTCATCAACCTCATGGACACCAGAGAGGCCGGTAAGAGACACATAATGGGCAGGTTTGGGATTTGCTGTTGCTGGTAGACGTAGGCACTAACAATGTGCGTGTGTGTGTGTTCGTTTGATGTTTATAGAGAGTGTTAAAATCATAAATCTTAGGTAATGCATTTTTGTTTTAAAACACATAACTTAACACATAACCGTTTTAGTTTGGAAACTCTGGGATTGTGTTATACTCTGGACGGGTGGAAATGGTGACCTCATGCCAGATAGTTTGTTACAAAGAACTATCTGAGAAGTTGTCCTTGGAACAAAGACAAAGAAAAAGACACACACTTGCTTGGAAAAAGAAAAACACTTTCAAAAAAATATATGGCAGATGATTGGATCAACCATCTGTCTATCACTGTCTGTCACTCTCTGATGTTGTAAGACCTTGATTGGTCTTTCCGACAAAAGCGCCTAACTAACTAAGCCTGACGAGATGGATTCTTGCGTGATCTTGTGATGTCACGATCTCGCCAATCTGCCTCGCAAAGTAACAGAAACATAGACGTTTGAAAACAGTGATGCAGACACCCACCATCGCTTCCTCATTGGATGTTATTAGTCACGTGTCATTCCCTGATTCATCACGTGAGAGTTCCCCCTCATCGTCAGTCCAAACAAAGACATCTGTAGTCTTTCTTTTCACCACTAATGTTCTTCCTTGGTAGTATTTTCTGCCACTAAGTAACCAACCAAAAAGTAAACAATCTGGTTCCTGTTTACACCAACACGCGTATGCTTAGTGTACGTTTATGGTCATGTGATGTGTCTTTTCAGGCATGTTATTATGGATGGAGATGATTTCTGAAATGTTGCTAAAACACCTGTTCGGATGGATATGAATGAGAACATATTAGTGTGGACGTGCGTAGTCTCAGCAGCTGGCTCAGTAATCGTTGCAATCATTACTCGTCTATGAGCAGTAAAACTCATTCCATTTCTGTAATAAAGTACAGAGCTGTCACACCTTCTGCTTTGTGTGGCATTTGAATAATTTTGCATAGGCATACCGTTCAAACAGAGGGATGAAAGTGACATGTTTGTGTGTGGCTGCAGTTTGTTTTTAGAAAGACGGCAGCATGTCACAGTGTCACCTCCCCTCTGTCTCCGTTTTATTTAACAGTATAAGTAAAAGTAATAGAGCTGAAATGTTGAGTAGTATCTGTCAGTTTAATAAAAGTAAATTTGCTACTGATGTATGTTTTTAGTAATGAATTAAAGTACCATATATTTGCTGGTTATAGCTTCAAAAACACAAAGATTTACTTGTTTTTTCTCAGTTTCATATAATAAAATGAGTCCTTTTTGGGATTTTTAACCTGCTGGATTGTGAAGATGAGATAAAAATGTGTAAGTATAATTCCTCCATCCTTTTCCACAGAGCTGAAGGGCCTTGGTGCAGACTTTGTGTTTGGGTTTGTCCAGTCAATGGACGGGGAGAGAGATCCTCGCAACCTCCTGTTAGCCTTCCAAATCGCCAAGAACATCATCCACAGAGGTTACGATCTAGGTGAGAGACCATCTGTCCCTCTCTGACTTTAAAAAAAAAAACAACTCTCTTATATCCAACACACAGTTCAAGCACTCACATTTTTATTAACCGAGTAGGTCTGAATCTGTTTAGTATCCCCCTTTTAATTTCCTGTCTGCTGTCTCAGGTAAATTCACAGAGGAGCTGTTCGAAGTGACGTCCTGCTATTTCCCCATCGACTTCACCCCCGTAAGTCCCTGTTTACTCAGCTGTTTTAGACACGGAGGTGATGAAAGAGATGAACACAGCAGACAGAAATGTCATCACAGACTTCCTGTGACCTCAGACAAAACTCGAAAACAACAAAACAATGATGGTCCAGTCTGCACACGCACATTTCTCAACTTTACGTCACAGATGATTGTTTATTTGTAGGTTAGGTCACTTGTTTTTTGGACTTCAAGCATTGGTTAAAACGTGTAATAGCCTGAAATAAGACCTTTTGTTAACTGCAGAGCTCCTTGTTGGAATCTAATCATTACATCTTTAACACATGTCTCTCTTTTCTTGAATGACCCCTCCTCCCTCTTCTAATACCCACTATCCACCCATCCCAGCCTCCCAACGACCCCCACGGCATCACCAGAGACCAACTCATCCTGATGCTGAGAGCCGTTCTCACCGGGACACCAAAATTCGCAGAGGTAGCCCCTTTATCAGTTTACATTTATACGTCACTTTTTGTCGCAATGTGTTTTGTTTTTTTAAATAGTGTTTGCTTCTTACGTCACTGTTACAGTTCCTGCTGCCGCTCATCATTGAGAAGCTGGACTCAGACGTGCAGAGCGCAAAGCAGGACTCACTGCAGACACTGGTGAGAAATCTTGACTCAAATCAAAAAATCTCACAGCAGCCCATAGAGCAGGACTACTTGAGCATTTGACATACAGTTTAATATTTTCAGTTGGGTTCTCTTCCAAAAAAAACCCCCAAAACCATGAAGTATCTGAGGAAAAGAGGCGGCTAAGAGTTTTTTAAAACAGCAAAACAATCACCTTATGTGTTGATCTCAAGGGTAAATTTATTGGCAATCGACAGGCTGACAATTGTTTTATGTATAACGTATGAGAGTGAATCCGTGTCGTACCTCGTTGCTTATCTCACCTCATTTGACTATTTTTCAGGCTGCTTGTGTGTCACAATATGAACATAAAGACTTGGCAGAGTTCCTGGAAGGACTGTGGACGTCGCTGCGCAGAGAGGTTTGTTTCAGACAAATGAATGTGAAGCATTTACTGGAGTGATCATTCTATAAAGAGCATGTGCATTTTGATTATAGATGTATAAGGTTTCTAAGATTTGTCAAGGAGAAAATGAAACATCTTAAAGCGTTTTTTCTATATGCTAATATAGATGCTAAAGTTCCTGTTTACACCTACTCCACCCTTTAAAACCAGAAGCGACCGAACTTATACTGCGGTTTGTTTACTGAAACTCTGCAGTGTTTATTCCATTAGTTAGTATTTTCTGCCTAGTTGCAAGCAATGCCATTTGAACTCATGCAGCAGCACTTTATGGTTCTGAGAAACTTTTCATTAAAATTAAGAATGTAATTGAAACAAACTAAAGGAAATCACCAAAAACATATGTAGTTTCTCTCACTTGGAAACTCAAGTAAAACAAGTTTGGCCTGATGCTGATAGTTATCAGTTTTTCTTGATTACTTAAGAGTGAAATCACACCTGAAATCTAATCAAATGCATCACAATTCATCCACAGCAGAGTAAAGAAAATGTTCCCCTCTTCTCTTTTCGTCTCATCGCAGGTGTTTCAAACATCCAGCGAGAAGATCGAGTCTGCAGGCCTCGCTGCTCTCACCGCGCTCACTTCCTGTCTGTCTCGCTCGGTTCTCAACTCCGACTCTGACGACTCCCTCAACACCTTCCTGGATCTCGTGCTCAAAGGTGAAATGCGACTTGTTTGCGCATTTAGTTCAAAAAACATCTGAAATAGACATTTTATTAGGGTATAAAAACATGTAAGAAGGCAGAAGAAATAAAACACAAAATAGTTACATAAAAGACTTGTTGATTAAAACTGATGCAGGCAAAGTTACAGTGAGTGTGGACAGGTATAAAAGCTGTTGAGCTACTTATGTAAAAAGACTTGTGATGAGTGGTTTTGTTGTAGTGTAGTGGTGCTCATGAAGCAGGGCAGGAAATCTTTTTTTTTTTAATACCGCAGTGACTCAGTTCTTCAGTTTCACAGTCCGCTGCGTTTATTATTACCCTCAAATCATGGTTGCTTTTCTGCCAAAGTGTAACTAAAGCTGGAGACTCACAGACCAAGCAGTTACACTGATTGGTAAACAAACATCTTCATGATCTGAATTGTTTGTTCTGATTTTTTTAAATTCCGTATTTACACTTTAGCTTCATAGATTTCTATGTTTAGATCATGTGACTAAACAACCTCAGTATGAAATCTATCATTCTTGGTAGTGTTTTCTTAATTGTGATTGTAATATACACACTGGGGTTTGACTGATTGGATGATATTTAAAATTGAGCAGCAGTATCAGTGTTTTTAAATTGAAATAGAAAATTGTTGAGACTTTGCTTGATGTATGAAAGCGTCTTTAAAAATCCTGCAGATTTTCACAGAAATACATCTTTTCAGGGTAGGAAACACAGCATGTGAGACATTTTAAGTGTTAGGCTTTTATAGCAGGGAAAGCTTAGATTCCATCCAATTTAAATGACTTCCAACACTCACAACTCAACAGCCAAACAAGCACATAAAACAACCTGACTCTCAACTAATAAAACTCAGCAGCAGCTTTGATAAATCAGCATGACATTGTGAGTTTTTGTTGTTTACTGAGCCTGTGACGTTGTTCCAGACTGCAAACATCACCTGTGTGAGCCGGACCTGAAGCTGGTGTGGCCCAGCGCCAAGCTGCTGCAGGCCGCCTGCAGCGCCTCCAACAGGGCGAGCCACATCATTACAGCCGCTGTCATGCCCACACTCATCGAGCAGTACAACAACAGAGCTGAGGTAGAGGAAGACTTGACATCCAGATGTTTATTAAGTTAAATATGAGCTTGTTTTATGGCTATTTAATGATGGGGAGTGTAGTGTTGTTACATGTACTACTTTTAGACTGTTCATTTTTAAGGTAATTCTCTTGTTTAAGCCATTATATTTTATATGATTGGGGAAAAACATGACTTTTTTTCATGTGTTTGTGAGCAGTGTTCACACAGACGGACGTTACTGGAGGTGGTGCAGAGATTCATCCTCTCAGTAAAAAGCAGCCAGTCCTCAGAGAGCGGTGAGTCCTGATCCAGAACATCAGATTCAGATCCAGACTGCTCATGTTTGTTCATGAACATCCTCTTCTTACAGCGTCCACATGTTCCACTTTAAAGATGTCATAGTTTATTCATATTGGCTCTTTTTATAATAGGCACGTACACATGAATTGTGCTATGTAAACACTTTTGTTTGAGATTATAATCACTACAGACTGTCTTTATTTCATTATTTCCTCATGATATAATCCCCTTAAAAGATTATCAACAATATTACAGTATTGTTGCTCAGTTGTAACATGGATCCTGATCAGATCTGGAAATCTTACCAGCTGTCATGAGTTCTGTTGCTCATCTGTTTCATGTTATTGCATCACTGACATGTGTTTATACAGAGATAATTTGTCATTTTGGCACTCTTAAAATGAGTATCCTCTCTTCAGAATGACAGTTTAGCTGCAGTGTGTACATGGCCGTAAAGATTTAAGACTAAAAAGCAAATAAAAGTCATCTGTTTCTGTGTGTCTTTGTCTCTCTGTCTGTGTTTCTGCTCCCTCCACATCAGAGGAGAGCGTGCTTTCAGCTTTCCGTCCGTCTCTGTGCAGCATGGTGTTCTCAGCTCTGTCGGAGAGTAACGCCAATCTGCAGATCACAGCCACGTCGGCGCTCACCTCACTATCACAGCAAACAGGTGAGAGGCAACTAACTCTTACATTGATCACTTCAGAGTCATTTTTAATCAGTATTTAATTCGTATACTGACATATTTTTGTTCAGGTTTGCTGTTGGACTCCGACATCGAGCTGGCTGTAGATCACCTGACTGGACTGCTGCTGAAAGAGGACGATAACAGCGTCAGGTAAAACTCATGCCAGACAGCTTTCCATCTCCTTCTTCTGTTTTATTCCTCTATCTCTCAAACATACACACACTTAATTGTTTTAAACATAAAACTTGTCTCTCTGTTTTTTGTTATATTTCTCCCTCTAGTGCTGCTGTGGTTGAGTGTGCTGGAGCCTTAGCACAGCTGCACCCAACAGCATTCATCACTAAACTGATCCCAGAATTAAAGAAGCAGATGTTTTCTGGTAAGCACACATTAAAAATATGACTGAAACTGAATAGATATTATTTGCATCATGCGATGTTCATAAAAGTATTAGCTCCCTTTTAGATTTTGTGTGTTTTGTTTCTTTAGCACATACATGACAAACCTTTCCTCTCTTTTCTCCTCCGCGTAGAACCCATGGAGCAAGACAGAGAAGCGTCCGAGCAGCAGTCCCATCATGCAATGCGTCAGCGCTGTTTGTCCGCGCTAGCTGCGGTGTCCACCCAACCCAGTGTGGTCCAGGAGAGCACACCTGTCCTCCTGGAGGTCCTCAGTTCAGCACACACAGGTAAACTGATGGGCAGAGATGGATTTTTTGCATTTAAGTATAGACATGTTCGTCATATGTTGAATTTTCCCTTAAAATAAATAGCTATTCATCTTTATAGGTGACGCTCACAGTGCATCTAAGGCTGTAAAGAGACGTGATGGTGTTCATGGTTAAAGGAAAAGTACTGCTTTGGGTTGATGTTCTTTTTTTACTTCCTTTTTTTTAGAGTAAAAAGGGAACAAACATTTTTTCATGTTCACACTTATTGGGCAAATGTGGTGATGCACTACAAAAAGCTGATGTTCATGTAGGATGGGTACATTACTCATCAAGTGCTGAAATGCAAGTGTCAGCTGCTTCATATCTCCCTATCTGCACTGCACCAGAGTTAAATAACAAGACAGAGACAGTGAAGTGCATGGAAACAGATTAAATGAACAGGATTGTCTCATTTGCACAGATTCAGGAAATAACATGGCTCATTTCTCGTAATGTTTCAGGTAGCGTTAGTTTCTCGGTGGAGGAGGTGGTGTTGGCGTGCTGCAGCCTCCAGAGGATAGCAGAGCAGGTCAAGGACACAGAGGAGACGGGACGATGCTTCCACGACGTCATCATCCCGCGCTTGCTGTCTCTAGCGCTCCAGGCGGCGCTGCAGGGTGAGCAGGAGTCAAAAGCTCAAATTAACAGCTCTAACTTCTACCTTTTAGATGTTAATATCATGGCAAGGTGTACGTTTTATTTGTGGATTGGTGATTTGTCTCTCTGATATCTCATTGGTTCATGTTTTGTAGGTGATGGGTCACCTGGTCGTCGTAGTCCTCTGGTGGAGGAGGCGGTCCTGTCTGCCATGGTCCGTGTCATCAGCACTTCCTGCTCCAGGCTGCAGCCCACGTCAGTACAAAATCGCTCTCATTTGTTTCTGGTTTTAGTCTTTTTAGTTTTTTTCTCCTTCTAAACCATTTTTACTAGTTCCTGTCTCTTTCTCACCTTTTTTTTTTATTTGTCTTTTTTAAACCCTCTTACCATAAGAGCATGTTTCATGAGGTTTGTGTGGTTTCCTCTTCATTGTTTGACGTCGGCAGGATGGCAGGTCAGACGACATCAAAGGCCGTGTCTCTCTTTCTGGATGGTGACGTCTCCTTTTTGCCCGACAACTCCTTCCCTTCAAACATTCAGCTGCTCAAGGTGTGTGTGTGTGTGTGTGTCTGTGTGCATATGGGTTTGTGTATATGAGTGTCACATTCTTCAACATTGATTCAGCTTTGTCTCTGAGTAATGTATAAAGAAATGTATTGTATATTTCCCAGCCTTCATTTAAGTGTATTATTATCACTATCTCTTTCCCCAGAAGCAGCAGGGAGACTCATGGAGCCAGTCTCAAATGGTTTGTCTTCTGATGGGCTGCGTGTGTTCGTTGCCTCGCAGCGTGAGTCTCAACTTGAACACTTTATTTGTGCTTTTTTCATCTTTTCATCATCTCGAATGTTTCCGAAGCCGTATTCTGAGGGTGTTTCGTGTCTGTGGTTTAGGTGGAGGTGCCGCAGATAGACCGCCTGCTGTCAGAGCTGGAGGAGATGAGCTACACCTGCAGCCACCCACTGTCATACACCTCCGCCGCCAAGTGTTTTGCTGGCCTGGTCAACAAAAGACCACAGGGTCAGTGTATGACATTAAACGTTTCACACTCACAGGTTTTGGTTTCAAATCAGAGAGTTTCATCTTGTCAACTAAAAGCCGTGGCGTGATTTGTTTGTTTTCTTATTCAGGTGATTCTCTCGACAGTCTGATTCAGAGGACAATGAAGAGAATATGCAGTGAGTTGGATTCTACGTCTTCGTCTGTGCGCTACCAAGCGTTCACCCTCATGATCTGGGTAAGAGTTTTTGCTGAGGCTGCTTAGTCGTGCATCATTTTTTATAGACTACTAGTTAATTATGGCTTTTTTTCTAAATAAGTGTCAAAAAAATTTCAATCAGTAAATCAGGTTAAAGCTGGGGTAGATAGTGTTCTGGAAAAGCAAAAAAAAACACCAAAAGCATCAAGTGCAGTAAAGTTTCTGTTTGTCTCCAGGTTGCCAAAGCTCTGCTCCTCAGATACCACCCGCTGTTCACAGCACTGACTGACAAGGTAACTAAAGATATTGGAGGTCTGATTTATTGCAACTGTCCTTTTATTAAACATTGTATGTTTTAAAACAGTGAATTTTCTTTTTATTAATTTACAGTTTTATTCTCTCCAGTTACAGTTCCTCAGCTGCCATAATTATCCAGTTTTTAAATTTCGTCTCACTGTGTCTCTTCAAAGCTCTTCTCTCTGCTTGACGATGCTGATCTGGGTCCCATGGCAGCAGACAGCTTCTCGCTGCTGATGAGCGACTCCGCTGACATCTTGAACCGTGGTTGCCACGCCGACACACGCATCATGTACCGCCAGCGCTTCTTCAGCGAGAATTCAGCCAAGTTGGTTCAGGGCTTCAACGCAGCTCCTCAAGGTAACCAGGCAACAGCATCACGGAGTAGATTTAAGCTATATTTCAACCAGTTAAAGCCACAATCGATGTGCCATGTTGTAAAATGTTAAAAAATTGTGTGCCTCTCCTCCAGAAAAGAAGCCCAACTACCTGAAAGCTCTGTCCAACATAGTCAATAAACTGCCCAAGCAAGTTCAAGTCACTGAACTACCAGCGGTGAGTGAAGATACGACTTTTATATATGTCTGTTTATATAGTACCATCATCAGTCATTTGAAAACTTCCAGCAGGCTTTGGAAAAGTATTCAGCTGTAATGTGAAGTGTGTTTTTGTCCCTGTCCAGCTCCTGTCACTGCTGCTGGAGGCGCTGTCATGTCCTGACCAGGGCGTCCAGCTGTCCACCCTGTCCTGTCTGGAGCCCGTCCTCATAGACCCGCCACCAGCACTCATCCAGCAGCTGGAGGCTTTGGTCAGCAGGCTGCTGGCCCTCACCTCTAGTCCAGCCATGGTTAGTGACATATCACACCTGAGAGTGTCTTTTCTCTCTACTCAGCTGATAACCAGCTGTTGTTAATTCCTGCTGCTAACAGCTGGCATGCTACTTATCTTAATCAGCAAACATATCAGCTCCTTGCAATGTTTTCTTATCTCTCTCTTCTGCAGGATGTCAGGATCGTTTCACTGCGGTGCATCCACGCCCTCTCCCGCTTCCCTGTACACGAGGTAAAATTCAGATTGAGAAGTTTGGTGTTAAATACTCCCTCCAATTTTAAAATTCAGAGCCTTGTGACTTACAATCAAGTAAAAATAAGATCAGCCACACTTCATTGACTGCGAAACTGCCTCGAGCAGCTTGTGTCATATAACATTCCTGCCATTAGTTATTATATTAACCCACAACTGTAATAGCAATCATATATATATATATATATATATATATATA
This sequence comes from Scomber scombrus, assembly GCF_963691925.1. Lineage (NCBI taxonomy): Eukaryota > Metazoa > Chordata > Actinopteri > Scombriformes > Scombridae > Scomber > Scomber scombrus. The sequence continues at coordinate 7,937,690 of NC_084990.1, forward strand.
TATATATATATATATATATATATATTATATATTTTCTGTCTGTGTTTCAGATCTTGCCGTTTCGGGCGCGGGTTTTGCGAGCTTTGGCCCGACCTCTGGATGACAAGAAGAGGATGGTGAGAAGCGAGGCGGTTCAGGCACGAGGAGAGTGGTAAGGATCAGCTGCTACCATTTAAAACCAACAAGAGAAATTAAAAAATATTAGATAATTTTGAAATCACATTTGACAGATTACGTGCTTTTATTTCAGCAGTTGCGCACATTAATGGACTATGAACCAACTATTAATATGCAAAGAATAGTCTTTAAAACTTTTTCCAGATGGCAAATGGGCAGATAAATGCCCCAAATATGAAGGTTGTGTACTTTTGAACATAGTTTCCTACATTAAATTGACATCTCTTATCTTATTTTACTCACAGGTTCCTCATAGGAAGTCCTGGTGGAAGGTGATTTTTTTTTTTTGGCAACTGAAACACAACCCGAAGTCTCCTTTTTTCCAACATCCCCCCCAACATGAAAGAATAAAGGGAGAAGAGTCACAAAGACAAATTGGAAACTCACACCAGGAGCAGGTTACCCAGTATCAAAGCATTGCAGTCCTCACAGCAGCTTCCCCCTCTTCTCTGTGGATTGTTCAGCACCCCTTCCCCTCTTTCCCGCTCACTCACAATTCCTCCATCGTCTGTCTTCTTTCCCCCCTCTACTTACTGAAATGTTTTTGTTGTTGACTACATGTATATTCATGAACGCACAAATATGAGCATCTGGACTGACTGTGGAGCGTTGTCTAAGTTAAAGATATGAAAACGACCAGTTTGTTGAAATGTAACACGCCTCATGTTCAGTATGTTTTTTTTTTTTCTTGCTACGTATCGGAGAAAGTGTCATACAGATTTTGGTTGTTCAGTTTCACCAGAGCCTCAAATTTCATCTTCAGATTTTATACTAAAATTCTTTCATGATCACGATGACATGATGGAAAGCATTTGGGGTTTCTTGATAAATAACAAGGTATAATAATTTGATTTTCTATCATTGAATTAATGAATTAATCCAAAAAATGTTAAATTTCTTGCTAGATTTTTATCATCTCCTTAAAGTTGATTAGTTGTTACCTTCTATACAAAGTGAGAGCAACAACAGTACAAACTTTGGGATGATCTCTTGAACTGTGGTGGCTGGAGTTCCTCTTTTCCAAACTTTTTTGACCATTTTTTTTAGAATGTGGCCTGCTGTAATAAACGTCACTTCATCTGCATGTAAAGATGTGGACTTAAGAGCCAAATGAAACCTCTGAACAGCACTGAACCCAGCAGCAGCAGCAGCACTGATGGCCTTTTTTTAAATATATAAATATCTTCTCATCAGGATGAATGTGTAACTGAGCAGTAATGTCTGAACAGTGTCTGCTGATGCATTTGATTTGTGTCACTCAGGCACATCAGCCGGGTGGATCGGAATACTACCAGGGTGACATGAATCAAGCACTCCACAGACATGGGTGACATTTTAATCTTCATTTTACATAATTAAATAACTATGTTGAGGTTAATGTTCATTAACGCATTATGTGTAAATTAAGTGAACAGTGTCAGACGTCTGCCTTGTATTCACTCAATATTTGAACAAATATTGACGCTTCATCATAGTTAGATTCATTAAGGTTGGCTGACTTTGGACCTCACATCAACTTATGCCAAGGAAATAGACTATTTAAAATGTCTAACTTAAGATGTCATTAAAACTTTGTAATTATATGGAAGGTGTTTAGTGTCTTTTTTTCTAACGCGTTAAATATCTTAAAATGAAACACTTCAAAAACAGTAAGTATCAAACACTTATTTTATTAAAAATAAAAAGAAAGACAAATAAAACTAGAGCACAGCTCCCATTGGTTACAAATAATGTCACAGCTGTATGTCATGTTCCTATGGCAACTACAGATCCAACTCATCCATCAAGTTACTGGTATGAGATCATACTTGAGTGAAATGTCTCAAAAGGGAATACAAAATCTGGAGTTATATTTCACAGTGCCATGTGTCACCTTATTAAATTGTCTTTAATTTAAAGGCTGTACATCTTAACAAGGCACACAACAATGGTAAAGGTGATAAAAATGAGTGCTGTGGATCAATATGTTGGTTTTTCCTTCTTCTTTGGCACCAGATCATCAGTTCAGATCAGTGGTTCCCAACCACGTCAGTAAAGTCTCCACAGCACAGAAATACTTCACTGTGACTCGCTGAAGGATTAAACATGCAGAGTATTAAACTTTAAAACCAGATTTAAGAAAATTACTATAAATCATTAGGATATTTATAGAAGACTAAAAACATATATATTGGAAATAGGTTAAGAACCAACTTGGATTTGTCCTTATCTCAAGACACATTAACAGTTATGGTAAGAGGCTTTTGACCCCTGACTAAACATATTTTCAAGGGTCAAGTATCGGCTCTTAAAAGGTGCTATGTTTTGCTTTTTATCATAAGTGAGTCATGTGCACATTATAACCATGTAAACAAATGAGACCCATCCCTGAGAAGACTGTCACCTCTATCTGCCTCAGATCTACATTTAACATGTCATCTGCACAAAATAGAAGAACCCTGTTCCCCTGGAGGAAATGAAGCTGAAGAGGCCACAGATATTGAGTTTCCAGAAAGACAGTTGTTGACAGTATTGGGCTTCTGGGAAATGTCGTCTTAATTTTGAATGGATCTTTGAGGCTGTACTTTGGCACTGTAGTTTAGCTTTAAGATAAATGCTAACATCATAGAAGTTAATGTTTACAAAGTTCACCATCTTAGTTTTGCCTGTTAGCATGCTAATATTTGACGATTAGCACCAAACACAAAGTACAGCTGAGGCTCATTAGTTTTGTAGGTATTTAGTCACACACCAAAATTAATCATTTGACCTTATGATGGCTCTTGATAAAAAGTCAAAGGATTATCAATGTTATTTGAATTTATTCATCCTTTAAAGACCTTGAATATCTGAAGGAAATGTCATAGCAATCCACCAAATAGTCAAGTTCACTCAAAACCAAAGACATTGATTTCATGGCGGTGCTGAGAGCAAATGTTAGGGGATCACCATGCTCATTAGAAATGTATCCTCTAGGGATCCTATTGAATATTTGTCGCTCGCTTCAGAGAAAACCTTCATGGTGGCTTTAAAGGGAAAAGTCAAGGAGAGTCATTAGGTTACATCATCTGAGGGCTATAAATGTCCACGTATACACAGTCCATCTAGTAGTTGTTTCAGTCTGGACCAAAGTAGCGGCCCAACAGACTGAAGCTGCCAGCCCTTGAGCCACATCACTAGCATGGTTAGAATAAAACGACAGCATTAACATACCACTGGAACAACTCAGCAGCTATTAATCATTTCCTATTTCTCCTAATTTGATGTTGTTCATTACACTTACAGTAAGGGGCCAGATTACAGTATGCTATTATTGACATTTAAAAATGCAACACATAGCACCTTTATTGACCAGCTAGTGTTGTCACTACTCAATGACCCTTTGGAAAGTCAGCAATGGTCTTCCATACTGCTTTGTCCTCTATACATCCTTCCGCTTTATACACTTGTTGTAAGAGGCTGTAAGATTGGTGCAAAATGTGCAGCCCCCAAAAAAAGCACAAAAATTCTTTGTCCAGCCTTTACAAAGGCATAAAAGAAGAAGAAAGAGGTGCAGGCTTGAAAAGACGCCGGCCAGCAGCATCTTTTTAGAAATCAGTTTAAGGATGATGTCGGCTGATGGACAGGTGTGCAATTACACCACAATGTCGATAGTCTAGGAGATGATAGCACACCTAAGAGGATGAAGGAGGTTTCTCGATGAATCACGAGTGGTTATGTCCATGTGGGCTCACACATCTAACAGTAAAAATACAACGCCGCAAAAAAACTGTAGACCTGTTTAACTACAAAGCTTCTTTTTCCTTTCCATCCAAGCGATTGTAGCGGCGGACCACGAGAGACCCTTGTAGTCCCTCGCCGGTCACAACAGTGCGACACATCAGCCACGTTGCTTGTAGTGAAAATGCAGGTTAAAGGTTCTTGATATGGTTGAGAGTTAATAGGGTGAGGGTCAGATGGCCATGGGGTCTCTTCTGATGTAGGTGCAGTCCCACATGATGCCGTCCCCGTTGGGAAGGTGACTGGAGGGCAGGAGGACCCGGGTGAACCAGTGACTAAGGAACAGAAAACAGAGGTGCTGAACTGTGGCTGGAAACAATAAAGGACATTTTATAACTTCTTTCACACATTTTTTCACTTATGTTTCACATGGAAAATGTAAAATGTCATGTTATGTATTTGTAAATTCACTTTGCTTGTTGTGGTGCTGATGCATGAAACATTACACCACTTTGTACAGACCATACATTTATTCATATATATGGGTCAATGACGTATAAGGATGTGCAACAACTCAATTTTAGAATAATACAAACAAGCATATCTGATATATATACATATACATATACATATACATATATATATATATATATATATATACATACATATATATATATATACATATATATATATATATATACATATATATATATATACATACATATATATATATATACATACATATATATATATATACATACATATATATATATACATACATATATATATATATGTATATATATATATATATATATATACATACATATATATATATACACATACATATATATATATATATGTATATATATATATATACATACACATATATATATATATGTATATATATATATATACATACACATATATATATATATATATATATATATATATATATATATATATATATATACATACATATATATATACATACATATATATATATATATATATATATATACATACATATATATATATATATATATATATACATACATATATATATATATATATATAGACATACATATATATATATATAGACATACATATATATATATATACATACATATATATATATATAGACATACATATATATATATATAGACATACATATATATATATATATCTTAATATCTAATGCAGTAGTTCAAACTTAATATCTAATGCAGTAGTTCAAACATTCAGAATGTTGTGTACCTGAAAGTTCATATTAAAAATTTGAAATTAAGTGATTTTAGTGGGTTTTTTTCAAGATTAATTGGCACTGGCCTTAAAAAAAGTCATGTGGTGCGACCATGATTCATCTTGAAATAAATTAATTTACTTAACACGCTTCACATCTTTTTTTACAAGTTTTCAGTAATATAAAGTGTTTGGAAACAAAGTATTTGCATTTTTTTAATTAATTTTTGTAAATGATGATCTTTTATTTATATAAGATATTCCTTATACGTCATTGACCCATATACACATTCCATTGTGTTTATCCTCGACGTCTAAACAACATGTACAAAAATGAATCTTTCATATTTTAAATTATGAACTGTTTACATCCACGTTTACCAGCTGGCAGTTCTTCACTGGCTCTGTTGGCACATTCATATTCGGCCTGTGAGACCTGCTTGCAAAAAAAACCCTAATAATAATAATTATAATAACCCATATCTAAGTGGAATACATGGGATGCAAACACAGTCATGTGAGACTGAAACCTCTCCAAGATTTCAAGCAGCAGCTTCAAAGAGTGAAAATGTTGTTGTGTTGCATTTGTGGTTTTGTGTTTCGGAAAGTTAAGCCCTTTACCATGATTACATGAACAATTTAGGAAAGCACAGAGCTGAACTCACCTCCTTTTCTCCACACCAAGCAGTAACTTCCAGTTGTTGATATGACCGTGGTGAAACGGATTTCTGAACGCCTACGTGTAAAACAGGAGAAGCATTAACAGCCATTCCTGTGTAGCTATTATTTAAGCTATTAAGTTTTTTACTTAAGACATGTAGAATTAACAATGCAATTTAAGCTTTTTGTTCCAAAGTTAACTATTTCATATGTTCAACACTTCAGAGTACATACCTTTCCCTTTTCCTTTAACCTTCTGGTCTCTTTGTGGTTGATGTGGCGCTCCACGCTGGTCTCTGCTCTGCTGATCAGAATGGTGTGCCACAGGGTCAAACCTCCCAGAGCTACAGCCACCGAGCTGCAGAAGGGAGATGGGGGTTTGGAGGTGGGGGATGGAGACACATTACAACCTGATGTGTCTTGCACGATGATATCATCCTTCATTTGATTTTTTAAAACAGAGTGTTCCTCACCTGGTCAGCACCCAGAGAAAGATGACACACTTGTGGGCGGTTGTCTCTGTGGAGGTGTAAGGTGGAGGAGGGGTCTGATAGTAACTCTGAAGGGGACAGGAAATAGCGTAAATATAGAAATATGGCGTTGTTGTTCTTAACAAGTAACCTGAAGAGGTTTTATCTCACTGTTCTCTGAGGTTATTTTGGCTCAGGACCAAAAAGGAGAGAAGAGAACTTCTAAACTTTGAACTTAACTGATATTCGAAACCTAGACCTGTTTGTCTACCAGCTGGTGCATAATCACCACTGAGATAAGATGTCCTGGATCAGAGGTTAACATGAGAGCAGAAAGCGAAGGTCCTTTTTCACGTCTCTTGTTTCACTCAGCATTTGCCATCGTCGCTCCAGCTCTGACGTCTGTCTACTGTCTGGCAGGTGCTACTAAACATCGTCGCTCCTCTCTAAAACTGGACAGACTCTACGTGATAGAGAAATGTATCCTGCCTCACCTCGACAGCACTGTAGGCCTCCAGAAACAAGGCCCTGCTGCTGATGCTGCAGTAGACGCAGCCCATCGTCATGAAGAGGCAGAAGGAGAAGAAGTAGCGATGGTTGAAATGGCCCACGCAGTTGTTCAGCCAAGCTGGGAGCATGTTCAGTTAAACACGTGCGAATTGGGGGAATTTCATATCACTTTAAAATCAAGTTCAATTCATTTCTTTTGAAGTTTTATTGATAGTTAGAAGGATACGACAGTGGTGGTCCATCTTCAAAATGCACCTGTAATGTAACCCAAGGTGAGAGTCGACAATTAACAATCTACACTGAAAGATTGGCAGAAATAAACATAACAGATGTCCAATGGTGCGGAAATGTTTGCAAAAAACAAATGCTACTAGCTGCATTAAGCTAATATTTAAAAATATGTCATCTCAACAATAATTTGACGATCTTACGTGTTGCAGATGCTGCAGTGGTGCGTCCTGGGCGGCTTTGGAGTGATACATTTCTTACAGATGGCCACTGAAGGAATGTGAACTTTGTCCTAAAATAAACAAAACAGAAAGATAAGAGGGCGTTTTATTGTCGCTAGGCCTGTCACGATAACTACTTTTGTTGAACGATATATTGTCTCAGAAATAATCGCTATAAACGATATTATTGTCATTTGAAGATCATTTTATACCACTGATATAATGATAATATAATAGTATATTTTTCCTGTTGGATACCTTGGGTGGATGCCCTGGAGAAGTGGTGGTGGCCTTGTAGTAATGGAAGACCACCATGACCAGAAGCCAGTGGCCGCAGCAGATGTGCCACACGATCCAGTACACGGGGTAGGAGCTGATGATTGTGGGCAGCACGAACAGGTAGACAATGACCACGACCGAAGTGGTCAGCAGGATGACCAGACAGACGAACACCTGAGAGAGAAGAGACGGTGAGTGGAGGGTTAAGGGAGTAAAAGAAGCGAGGAGGGAAAATCCACCCACTCACCACTCCAAACCAACGAGTGACATTGTCCACGATCCAGTAGACGGGCTCGAACACGCAGTCCAGCAGGGTGTCCGAGTTATTGAGGCTGTTGAAGTACAGTGATTTGAGCAGCAGCTTGCTGTAGCTCCACAGCTCCGAACACCTGCCGCTTATCCACCCTTTGCCTCCCCCGCCTCGGCCTCCTCTGGTCGACGGACGACACAGCCGGCACCAGCGCAGTGCTAGTCGCATGGCCCGGGAAAGTTGCCACCTCCAGCTGCTGCCAATACGCATGCCACCTCCACCACCTCCTCCTCCTCTCCGACACGCTCTACCTTCCAGACACACACAAACACACAGACACACAGACCAACAGTTACAAACACAGGCGGCGTAAAACAGCAGCTCTTGGTAGCGTAATTTGATGATTTCGGAGCTTTCCATCGTGGAGTTCCTGAGCTGTAAAAGCTGCTTGTGTAGGAGAAGGTTACAAACTGGAAGAAGAGTGAGCTGTAAAGAGACGCGAGCCGAAAGCCCTCTCGTTCCTAGAAAGCACTAAAGTGGTTCACGGCATCCTTTGTGTGACACTCGTCATTCAAAGAGAACAAGGACGTCAGGCTATCAGGTAATGAGCTACGCCCATCAGCCCATACACATCAACTCCACCCCATTAATAATTCAGAGCAAATCCACATCGCAACGCCAAAAACTTCTTAGAAACTTGCAGGGGAGATGCGGAGAGGTAACTCTATCAGAGGGGAATGCAAAGGGGTGAATGTCTTAAGGAGGAAATAAAGTGGCTACCTGATCCCAGGGCATCATTTCATGAAAGTGAGTATTGGTTACACAGATAAGACTGAAATGGGATGGCATTAATAATGAGAGATGCTAACCAGAGACGTTGAGCAGTCACAGCTGCTACTTGACTTCTTGTGATGAGCAATGGAAATTTTGGTCTTCAATATTTTACTGTTTTGCACTCACATATATTTTCAAAAAACTTGAGTTTATAAATGATTTTTTTTAAGGAAAATGTGACACTCCATCTGTTGACGCTGCAGATAATGACTCTGAGAGGTTTTCCATTCCATCTTCATTAAAAGATTAACATGAATAAATCATGATATTGTTTTACAACATAAGTGCCGCTGCTGTTCACAGGATGCCCATGTTCACAGAAAAAAGGGCGAAAAAAAACATGAAAAGTTAGGAATGAAAAAAAAAAAGTCTGAATTACAATATCTTAAAATGTTTTGATTAATATGTCATTATTTAAAACTTACTGTGAGAATTTTTATTTTCATCATTCCAAACATTAAATCTATCAACTATTTTCATTATCGATTAATCTGCTGATTGTTTTTTTTTCAATTAATTTATTAATCTTACTATAGTCTATAAAATGTTTAAAAATAGTGAAAAATGTGATGTTTTCATTTAATTTACTCAAATTAAATTCTCACATTTGAGAAGCTGGGTTGCTCGGCATTTAGACTTGAGAAATGACTAAAATTAATCAATTTGGGCTGCTATTATTTTAAATATGATTAATCTGCTGATTATTTTCTCAATGGAATATCTTTTGGTGTAAATGTGAAATGATTGTGCAAAAATGTATAATATATTCAAGCCCACAGGGATGTCAACAAATTGCTTGTTCTGTTTGACCAAAATCTTAATATTCATATATGACAAAGAAAAGCTTCAAGTCCTCACATTTGAGCAGCTAAACATTTGTCATTTTGCTTAAACACGACTGAAACGATTAACTGATTATCAGAATAGCTGCAAATTAAACATCTGTCAATGGACTAATCTATAGATTTTATTCTTTTCATGGTGGAAATTGGCTTCCATACAAATGAGACCCATCACCTCCACTCAGTAATGCATTGCAACCAAATAAAATAACTCAAGCACTCTACTTATCACACAACTGTAGTTTCATCCAACAGTAAAACATAATTAGTGTTAGGCTAAAAAGTTTATAAAGCAGCAAATATTAACTTTCCAGCAACATTAAAATGCTGTATCTACAATATTACATATAATAAAACACATTTTATTCAATTAACAAATAATTTTTATTTTAATACTTTAGGTTAATTGTGTTAATAATATTTCAGTGTTTTACTTCCATAAGAAGTGTAATTGATTATTTTTGGAGACAAAAATTAAACACAATCTTCAAACGTACAAAGCTAAAAATTGTTCTCACTGCAGACACGCCGTCAACTTACAAAAAAAGGTCTGTAAAAGGTGTAAAACTCATCTCCATATTTGTACCTGCAGAGAGAGAGAGAGAGAGAGAGAGAGAGGCATACAGCAGGACACTGCAGTCTCTATGGCAACCTGCTGGCCTGAGATGACTGTGAGTGTCTCGCTGTAATAAGCTTTACTTCGTCCTTCAGCCCTCAGAGGAGGAAGCTGTCTGCTCATTGTCACTTTCAAACAGACCAAGGCCTCAACATGCATCTGCTTCAGTATCTTACGTGTACAGTATCATTTTTGAATTGTGCAAAAATGAATGAATTCATCAAGGATATTGACTTTTCAAAAATCTCATTCTGTAAATATTGTGTGAAAGCACCAATAGTCATTCCTACAATATTGTCGCGGTACTGATATTGAGGTATTTGGTCAAAAATGTGATGATCAGCCCTACTTTATATTAAATGATTGAATAATTGCTCTAGAAAATAATCTGCAGATTCACTGATGATGCAAATAATTGTTACTATAAATTCTAATGTTGTGAGATAACGAGGTTAACAATCCCCTCCACACCTGTTTTAAGACATAAAAAATAATCTGCTTTGAATAATCATGGTTGATGTGGTTCACACACACACACACACACACACACACACACACACACACACACACACACACACACACACACACACACACAAGAAATAACCACCTAAAATCCTTAAAATGACATTTCCTCCTTCTCCCTCACAAATAATTCTCTATGAATATGCAATACTACTAATTTCAGAAGTTGAACTGCAGGACGCACAATGTCTCCTACTTCACTGTAAAGTCCATTCTCAGTGTCTGTACACTGGAGGCTTCAAGTTACTATCACAGTAAGTTGAATATTAAACCAGGATTGACTTGGAACTAGTTGTGATGTCACAAATCATGATTTGCAGCCCCGCCCCTTGTAATCACATGTTTAATGAGAACAGAGAAACTTTCCACTTTCACCAGATGAAAAATTTAAATAGCAACTAGTATCAAATTCTGCACACTGATCACGCTGCACAGTTAAGCTCAAACATCCAACTGGAAGAACAAGAAAAACACTTTTTTTTTAGTGGAGGGGGACTTGTTATATCAAATGATTGTTATAGCTGTCTAAAGCTCATTTTACAGTCCAGTCAGGTAATGTACCTACACTCCTAGCTGATTAAAATGCACACATGATGCATGTATTTGATCATTATATTCACTATATAGTAATCAACCCCTATAGTATTGGATACTGTGTAAAGGCACCAACAGTCACAGACATCAAACTGTCTCCATTTATATTGAGTGTTTGACCCATTCTGTAACTGTCATGCAGCTATAAAAACACCATTACTACGTGTGACTGAATGATATGATCATGTCTTATAAATATCTAATACTGACAGTGAGCCAGTATGTAATAGTAGATAAAAGGCATTCATCCAATTAGCAACATCACGCTTTAACGCTCGCTAACAGCTAGCGGCTCCCAGCCCACCTTCAGCCCGCCGTTTTAATAAACACCGTACACACACACCGGTATGAAACGTGACATTGATATACTGTACCTGGTCAGGTGAAATGGGCGGACACGGTAGCGGTAGCAGCAGCAGCAGCACTACGGTCAGGTCATTGTCAGGTTTCACCGCAAAAAACCCTCTACAGGCTGCAAAGCGGCGAAATCGCAGCAAAGAAAATGTGCTGCTCACGAAGATCGTCTATTACACAGATAATTCATTCACTTGTAGGTCATATAAAACGTAAAATCTAGACCCCAATTAGGAACAGCTGTGAAGTTTTTAAAGGCGAAAACGTTACCGAAAGTAAAACCAAATGCGGCCTGTGTTTCGCATTTGTTGCCACTAACCCAGTAGATAAAGGACATTTCCTGTGAAAGTGTGCAGTGACTGAGAAATAATTCCAGAGTGAAACCTCCTTATTCGAGTCCCTTCTTTGGTTGGCAGCTCGCTATCGCGCATAGGATTCTGGGATGTGAAGTTCTCTATTGGAGTAACAGTTCATTAAAATGTCTCTTAACTGACGCTGTCGTTGAAACAAATGATAAAATAAAAACACTTTACATACACACAGCAGCAGTCCTTAACATGGTAATAGTTAATACTTGTTAAACTTTGCACTTGAGAACAAAAACAGCACTTTTCCGAAAATTTGGCGTAACGAGGAAGTAGTGAGTGGTCATATGACAGCAGAAAAATGGCCGCGGTGCAGTGGTAAGATGCTCTTTCTTAATAAAAAATACTTTAAATTGACAATGTAAATGAGTTACGTCATGTATCTGTGGATACCTTGTTAATTTTTGAGAGCATACCTGCTCTTTAAATACGTGTGTCGTGTGCTGAATGAACTAGCTTTAGCGTCCGAAATGAAATGTCAACTTTTTTTGCAGTCAAATGCAACATTATCGGGTGTTATGATGCATATTTGGTCATGTTATTGTTAGATTGTAGTTTAGAAGAGTCAACAGGGGTATGCTGAGGTTATTACAGCGGTTTGTAGCACTTAGAATCTTCTCCTGTCATTCTTAGACACACATTTAGAGGTTTTCCTAACATGACTGTCAATGTAAATATATGGAATACAAATAGAATAAAGGTGAAGTAAGAAACATGATATTGCATCTCAATTGGAAAGAAAGTACCTCTTATATTAAATAATGGCCCAAGTCTTGACTACTGCTATGAACCCATGCAGATGTGTACATGCAGAGTTTCCAGATGTGATTGTGAATATGGCTTAATCAGTGCTTTACTAAAGGCAGCACTACAAGAATAAATCTGCATGTCGTGATAATTGTAAGTAAATGAACAGAACTACAGCTACAAAATTATAGTTACTGTTCAGAAAAACTTCAGACAGACCGTGTTAACCAACATATTTACTGTGATGATCCTCAGTCAGTTTCTCTCTTCTGTGCATGCAGGCGTTCCCGCGGACGCAACTATGAAGCAGAGCTGCAAAGGTGTCGTCCTGAGGCGGCTCCTGTTGAGTTTGGAGACTACCATCCTCTCAAACCAATCATGGTAGAGCATCAGCTGTTATTACTGTCCTGTTGTCCAACCTCATCATCACAAACGCCAACACTGTCAGCCATGCACACATGCAGCCACAAACATGTCATTCTCTTCACAACATCGCAGCATCTGCATCAGGGTTAACACAAACCTCCTCTTCCACAGTTCCGCACTTTTTAGATGTTGTTGAATCACTTTGAAATGCTATCACAGCAATGCAAACATGCAAAAATAACTATTGATGATCATACATACTGCAATATGCATGAAGTTAACTAAACCATACAGTTTGTTATGGTCCATTAATGTCCCTTTGACAGCTCTGACCTGCCCCTCTCCTCCCCGTCAGGTGACAGACACCAAGACCCGCCGCGGGGCTCGTAAAGGCAGCACCTCCTCCTCTTCCTCCTCCTCTTCCTCCGCTGCCCCGGACCCCCTCAGCTCCATGCTGGACGGTACCGACCCCCTGTCCATGTTTGCCGCGGCCTCGGCCACCGAGACTCCAGCCTTGTCACACAGCGCCTCCACAGGGGTCAGTTCACAGTTTCATACCTGTTGATACCTTTTTATTTAATCTGAAAATATCCACCATCAGTGTCGAGGTTATTATGTGATCACAGATAAATCTTCTACATTTTGAATAATAGTGCATTCATCTCTCAGTACTGTGCTTTTTTTTATTGAAAAAATGTGAATATTTAGATGCTATTCCAGAAGGTTCAGATTGCAGGGAAAACATTGATTTAAAACATCAGCTAAGGGGCAGCTTCATTACAGGATTATTGATATCAGGAAAAACATCAGTTGAATCCAATTCAACACACGCAGTAATGGACACTGATGGACCAAAACTTGATTTTGAAGTGAGATGTTGTGCTTCCAGGATCTTGGGAGGAAGAAGAGAGAGAAAGAGACAGAGGAGGCGGTGGGACCAGACTTTGAGCCCTGGTCAGTGAAGAGAGGAGAGATTCTGGCCAGGTTTACAACCACCGAAAAACTCTCAATTGTGAGTCGACCTCTGTAACAACACCAAGATGACTATAAACTAAACAGAAGAAGTTCATTTAGTCAAATTGTGTGCATACAGATGGAAAATGAATCCCCAATTTCTTTGTTTTATAGAATCTCTTCATGGGCTCTGATAAAGGTAAGACCTGGGTTTGTAAGCTAAATTAACCTAATAATCACAATAATTATATAAAAGTCATTATTATATTAAACCAAACTATTATTATTATTATGTCAGACAAACATAAAATTCTTTGGGACAAACTCTTCATTTGAATGACAGTGTGTCATTGGGAAGTCTTGGATTTTGATCCAGCTAGTGCCTTTTCTTCACTCCTCAACTGTTACTGTGCAAACAGACACATTTTCATAAATGCTGTATGTTCATCGCTATGGTGAAAAGTTAACACATCGCTGTATGCTGTCTGTGCAGGAAAAGCTCCCAGTCCTGGATCCTCAGCTGTGTCAGAGAAGGTCCGCACTCGCCTGGAGGAGTTGGATGATCTGGAGGAGGTAGGCATGTCTTTATATATTTGTAAACATGTATTAATGCTTTTTCTGTGTTGGTATGAATACACTTTTATACAGGAAAGATACTTCCACTGCGTCCAATGGTGCTTAAATAAGTGGCATCTCAAACATCATATTAGCTGGGCAAAACAAAGCTTTATAGAGGCAAGGATGGTGTTTGGACTGACTTGTTTGTGTATGTGTGTATGTATGTATGTATGTATGTGTGTGTGTGTGTGTGTGTGTGTGTGTGTGTGTGTGTGTGTGTGTGTGTGTGTGTGTGTGTGTGTGTGTGTGTGTGTGTGTGTGTGTGTGTAGGGTTCCCAGAGAGAGCTGCTGAACCTCTCCCAGCAGGATTATGCCAACCGCATTGAGGAGCTAAACCAGTCCCTGAAGGAGGCCTGGGCCTCTGATCAGAAAGTCAAAGCCCTGAAGATTGTCATCCAGGTACTGTGATGTAAAAACAAAGAACATTCAGGAATGGGAAACACCTAAAAAAAAAACCAACTCAACTCTTATGTGTTCGACAAATCCAAATGTTTATGTAGTCATTTCATCATTCCACTTCAGTCACAGCTGCTGGATTCAGCAAAACTTCCTTCACTGATCCGTGATCTGTTTTCTAGTGCTCCAAGCTTCTGTCTGACACCTCTGTGATCCAGTTCTACCCCAGCAAGTTTGTTCTCATCACTGATATCCTCGACACTTTCGGTGCATAAAGAAGTCTTATTTCTCTCAATTTGGTTTGTTTGTTTTGGGGGGTTTTAAAGTTAGTTTTCTGACTGTAGTCTGGCTTTTTTTTTTTAAAGGCCGGCTCGTGTACGACAGAATCTGGACCATGTGTTCTGACCCACGACCTTTGTCTGGTATGAAATGGAATATCCACATCAGTGCACACTTTCTATGTAGCTTCCAAGGTGACTCTTTATTAATGAGTTTATCATTTGTGCTCATGTCTAATTTGTCTATTCTTTTTTTTTTTTTCTTTAAAAAAAAATCAGATTCCTTCACAGTTGATGATGTGAATGACACGGCCAAGGAGACGTGCCTCAACTGGTTCTTCAAGATCGCCTCCATCAGAGAGCTCCTGCCCAGACTGTATCCTTCATCATCATCATCATCATCATCACCAGGGCTGTGATACTTGAGTCTGCCTCAGATCAGCAACCTGATCTCAGGACCTTTTCATCTGCTCTGATTGAATTTAATTTTACTCATCACAAATTTTTGGTGCAGTTGTCACATGTAGAGATGTGTGTGCATAATGGTGTTAAATCAGATTTCTTTTTGCATGTCCAGCAGCTCCTGCAGAATACTATTTTTTTGCAAATAATAAGTGAAATATTAAAGCAACCATTTTACATTTAAGAGGTCATGTAGACTATTTAAGTTACATAATTTGGTCTATAAAGAACTTGGTCATCTAAGACAGGACAAACTCACTTGGACCTGGTTTTGAAATGAACACAGACTTGACGAATTTTGTCTACCACAATCCTGCTAATCAAAACCACTCCTCGTGCATCTTTAACCTCTGTAAACAGATATGTGGAGGCTGCCATCCTCAAGTGCAATCGCTTCCTGAACAAATCGTAAGTTTTCACTCTTTATTTTAGTTTTGAGCTCCATCAATCAGCCTTTGCATCAGGGTTTCTCTTTAGGTCTTTGTATGGATTCAGCTTTATTGTTTGCAAAACTAGTTTGAGCCTTTACTTGCTCCATAGTTTCAGTAAAACATTGTTAGATTTGTGTCTGTCCATTCAGCTGAAGTGTTTTTTCCCTTTCTCTATCTCCAGTGGCATTCAGGAGACTCTTCCTCGGTTGACGGCCATGATCAGAGGTATCGGAGACCCTTTGGTGGCTGCGTATACCAGAGCTTACCTCTGCAGGGTGAGACGTGACATTTTTGACATTTTCCTTCCTTCCATCTCATAACTCAGACCCGTTTTTTATCTTGGAGCTCATTTTCTGTGTCTGTTTTCATACTTACCTTTCCCCTCACCCTACTAATAGGCTGAGAATATAGAGTTTTCATGGGCCAGATAATGAGATGAAAACAAGTTATCTCTTTAGACAATTAATCCACAGGATGAATTAAAATTTAGTATATGAATCTATAATTTTATTTCTCTTACCCTCAAGCATTCTTCAGTTTATTATAACATCATTTCAGTTTAACGGTTACATTTAGATGTATCTACCGATCTAGAGAAACCCTCCATTATAACATATACAAATTAAAAACAAAATTATAATTGATTAAATAAAAATAAAAAACAAGGTCTTAATCGCTGCCTCTTCCTCCAGGTGGGCATGGAAGTCGCCCCTAACCTGAAAGACAGCCTGAACCGCAACTTCTTCGACCTGCTCGGCTCCTTCCGTCAGATCAGCAGCGAGAGCGTCCAGAACCAGCTGGTCCAGCAGAGGGTGGAGGTGCCAGAGTACCTGACCCTTTACTCACCCGCCATCAACTGGATCCTGCAGTGTATCGCCTACAGAGCTCCAGAGGTACGTACAGCACTCACATTACTTCTGTTATGAACGGCAGACAAAGGCAACTTTTAGTAGTTTGAGTGAAAAAAAACTCTTATAGAGACACACTCAGACTCTGTTAAACCTTCTAATCTTTCTATTTTTAACGCTGTTTCCACTCCAGCCTCTCCTAACAGAGATGATGGAAAGATGCAAGAAGCTGGGGAACAAGTGAGTGCTGGTTTTTCTTGTTTTTTCAAAGGTTTTACTGAGTTTGTTCAGTTTCAATAGTTTGTCAGACTGCAGTGATGAAAGCTGCATTTTTTTCTTTCTTTTTTGTTTCCCACAGTGCCTTGCTGCTGAATTCAGTAATGAGGGCCTTCAGACCTGACTTTGTAGCGACCAGAGCGACAGACTTCATCGGTATGATTAAAGACTGCGACGAGGCCGGCTTCCCAAAGGTCAGAGGACATGAACGATTGTAACATGGTCATCCAATAAATGTAAATGTGTATTATTTTAAAAGACTTTCATACCAGAAGATGTGTAAAATACCATCTACAGTTACAAATGGAGGGAAAACATCATAGGAATCTTTTTTTTATCTTATATTAGCTTAGTCTTGTGTGTGTGTGTGTGTGTGTGTGTGTGTGTGTGTGTGTGTGTGTGTGTGTGTGTGTGTGTGTGTGTGTGTGTGTGTGTGTGTGTGTGTGTGTGCGCGCCTGCATCTGTTTGCATGTATCTACTTGTGTGTGCCAGTATATGTGTGTGTGGCCATGTGTCTGTATTTGAAGGTTTAGGGGTGTGTATAAAGTGTTTGTATATACATGGGTGGGTGAGGATTAATATAAGACCATGTGATGACAACTAAATGTGATCGTACGAAAGTTTGTGGTTGGGCCATTTAAGCAGACTCAAGTCATGTCATTCAATTTGTAGATGGAATGATAACTGTGTCGAAATGCTGTATGTAATGTGCTCAGACCCTTACTCCAATAAAAAAAAAGTTTAAAAAAATGGAGAAAAAAGAAATATGCACAAATCCTCAGTGTTGGAGTAATTTTTTTACATCATATTCGTCTCCTCTCCAGCATCTGTTGTTTGGATCTCTGGGTCGCAGTCTGGCGTGTGCCGACCCTCCAGAATCCGAGAGGCTGACCATCCTCAATGAAGCCTGGAAGGTCATCACCAAAGTCCGCAGTCCACGGGTACAGACAGACTAACGCTGCTTTCATTGCATTCTGCTTCCGATTTCTATGAAAACGTTCCAGGTTCTGACTGTGTGTGTGTGTGTGTGTGTGTGTGTGTGTGTGTGTGTGTGTGTGTGTGTGTGTGTGTGTGTGTGTGTGTGTGTGTGTGTGTGTGTGTGTGTGTGTGTGTGTGTGTGTGTGTGTGTGTGTGTGTGTGTGTGTGTGATCGTTATTGCGGCTTTTAGGATTACATCAACTGCGCCGAGATCTGGGTGGAGTTCACCTGCCGACACTTTACAGTAAGTAACGAACAACTGAGAGCATGTTTGGAATTGGACAACGAAAATATGCTTTTTCGTACTTTTTTTTCTTTTGCTTTCAGAAACGTGAGAACAACACTGTTATGGCTGACATCATCAAACACATGACCCCTGATCGGGCGTTCGAGGACGCCTATCCTCAGGTTAGCAGCCTTAGAAATAAAACTATTCTTCCTCAGCCTGCCATCGGCTCTGTACTGACCCCGCTTTGCTTTGTTCTTTATGTAGCTGCAGTCGGTCATCAGGAAGATCCTCACCTACTTCAACGACTTCTCCGTCCTCTTCTCCATGGTGAGCAACAGCTGAAACGTCACATGACATAACATAAAAAGCGTACACTCAAAAATGACAGTTCCAGTATGAATCACAAGTTCAACAATGATCCACAATGTTTTTTGTTCCCCAGGAGCGTTTCCTGCCTTTTCTAGACATGTTCCAGAAGGACAGTGTTCGGGTGGAGGTCTGCAGATCCATCATGGAGGTCTTCATCAAGTACGTTTGGTGGAAAAAAATAACATCTAGTGAAAGCAAAACTTATTTTTACACTCTATCTTTTTTTAACCAGTATGTCTCATTTGGTTTCCGCGTCTCCTGCAGACACCAGCTGGAGCCCACCAGAGACCCCGTCATCCTCAACGCCATGCTGCATATCTGCAAGACCATGCACGACTCAGTCAAGTAAGGCAGGATGTGGATTTGTGTGTGTGTGTGCTCAGGTTTAGCTTTTTTGTACATCATTACTCATGTTAGTGATTTAAATAAAGTTTTATGTTCTGATCTTGTGCGAACTGCCCGGCAACAGTCGTCAGTGACACATCTGCTCTCTTGCAGCGCTCTCACTCTGGATGACGAAAAAAGATCTTTGTCTCTGCTGATCATCGGCTTCATCCGCATGGTGAGACCCATCAGACTTTAAATTGTGCACAGCTGATTTCTCACACCTCACATTTTCATACTTCTTACCTCCACTGCTGTATTTTCCTTCTGCTCCTTCAAGGCTCTCCCACTCACCTCCTTGCCTTATTATTATTTTACATTCATCTGTCATTTTTAGATAATTTTTAGGGTTAGTTTCAGTAAAAGAAGGACTATTTTCTCTCCTTTCACACTTTTTTTCTGTCTGTCAGGTTTGTTTTGGTCGTGACTTCGAGCAGCAGCTGAGCTTCTGCGTGGAGGCCAGAGCCACGTTCTGTAACCTGGAGCCAGTGCTGGTGCAGCTCATTCACGTCAGTAAAAAACAACAAAATCTGTGTGTGTAACATTTAATTTATGCGCACCCTCGCCATGTTCACATTGGGCTTGTCGTTTCTAGACGGTGAACCAGCTGGCGATGGAGACCAGGAGGGTGATGAGAGAGAATCACTCCAGAAAAACAGCAGCATTCGTCAGAGTGAGTCAACACAGAGAAGCAACGTTTTGGGGGGGAATGAACCTGATGTAGTAAGAAAACAGCTCAGATAATTGCCTGTTTATTGACTGTAATTTGTCTCTCTCTTCCAGGCGTGCGCTGCCTACAGTTTCATCACCATCCCGTCTCTCAGCAGCATCTTCAGTCGTCTCAGCCTCTATCTGCAGTCTGGCCAGGTTGCATTGGCTAACCAGTGTCTCTCCCAGGGTGAGAAGCTTCACTTTTTAAAACGGAAATCACAGGCAGGCTCAGGATTTTGTTTTCTAAACTAAAGTTGATGGTTGGTTCCTCTTCCTTCTTTCCACTCCTACAGCGGATGCCTTCCTAAAGGCAGCGGTCAGTATTCTTCCGGACGTTCCTCGCTCCATCAGCATTGAGGGGAAACTTCGCTCCTCTGAGAGTTTCCTAATGGACTTCATCAACAACTTCCTGGCCACCCTGCTAGTTATCCCGGTAAAACGTCCATAGAGGGAACATTTAGCTACTCAACATGAGTTTAGGACCATAAAACAAGTTTTTTTCCCCTCCAAATGAGACTTCAAACAGGCACAGTACAGATTTACAGATATGAATGTGTTTACAGGACCACCCAGAGCATGGTGTGCTCTATCTAGTCCGCGGTCTGCTCAATATGGTCCAGGATTACACCTGGGAGGACAACAGCGACGCCAAGGTGCGGGTCTACGTCAGCGCACTGCCCCTGCTGGCCGCCATGAGTCAAGAAACCTACCTCTACTCCATCCCCAAAGGTATACACATACACCACCACAATGGTGGGAAAACAGACCCATTTAACTCTCATCTTCTATGACCTCTCATTCTTCTTTCTTGTGCTATTTCAGTGGATTCCAATGAGACACTTTACGGAGGAGACCCCAAGTTTCTATCAGAGATCAACAAGCTGTGTGAGACCCTGATTGGACAGGTCCTGGACCACCTGAAGTCTCTCGGTCGGGACGAGGTGAGAACAGTCGAGTCTGTTAGAGTCAGTCAGCTCTAAAAGTGTTTTGTAAGCTCAGTTTTAACCTGCAGCGGTTTCTGAAGGCTCGTATAACTTGTTTTTCTGCTGCGGGGGCATAAAGTCATGATGAGTCTCAAGTGTCTTCTGACGGCTTTACACAAGAAACGGCCAATTACCGCTGTCATAAATGATAAGAAGCTTAAAAAAGACAATCTGAAAAATGTTAACTGCCTAAGAAAATGATTATAATTGCTTCCAAGAGCCTGACAGGAAAGTATGTAAATATGTGACTAGACTGTTAAGTGTCTTCAGAAAGTATTTTTCCAAAAGCAGGTGTTGTAACGGGGGTCGCCTTATATTTAGACCATTACAGTTTTATGTTGCATACAGGCACAGATGGAAATTTCTACCACTTGTGTTTTCCAGTTTAGTGAACAGCATTGCACTAACATATGGGATTCAATTTGTGCCATAATATATGAATAACATCTCCCAATTGTCAAACAAAAAAAGAATTAAAAGTGAATATATTGAAAGCAAAAAATGACCTCAAAGGCAAAAAACACACTTTGGTGGTCCCGTTTTTCAGTTTCAGTTGTGATACAAAGCTATCATGTGGGCGGACGTCTTAGGGCTGCTTCCGTAATGCTAATTACTTTAAGAGGGACAGGTCAATGTTAAGTACTCGCTGCCTGTTGCACTTCCAGACACTGAAACTGAAAACGTCTGAATTGAAACTGAAAAGTTCAACAACGAAACTGAAAAACTCAGCAGTATGACAGCAATGACCACAAGAGAAATCCCTAACAGTGAAAAAAGAGGAGATATTGTAATTAAATGTTTCAATCTTGTATCGCTTTATAATTTTGTTTTAGTCAAGTTTTGCATCTGATGTCACTTTTTCACTTTCAGTTCAAATTTTTTGGTTTGATTCTTGGAAGATTTTACTCAATTATTATAACACTAATTTAATCCCATACTAAAGTACTCTTTCTGCCCCTTTTTATTACGACACTAATTTAATCCCATACAAACATACTCTTTCTGCCCCTTATTATTATGACAATAATTGAATCCCATACAAACGTACTCTTTCCGCCCTTTTATTATGACATTCATTTAAACCCATACTAACACACTCTCCACCCCACTGCAGCATAGCACACGGCGTCAGGGCGCTCTGGCCTTCTCTCTGTTCGGCGTCCTGCTGGCTCACGGTGACCTGAGGAACAACAAGCTGAGCCAGCTGGCCGTCAACCTGTGGAACCTCAGCCACAAACATGGATACTGCGACACACGAGTCTCTGTGAGCTCACACACACACACGTTTCAAACACTCTCAGCTCTGTCTTCTCACTGATAAGGACTTACACGTACACTCTCACCTGAACAAGACAGACTAACTTACAGCCTCACTGTGTATCTCTCTCTGCTTCAGGTTCGGACTCTGGAGTCCATCAAACAGCAGGCTGTGCAGCACGACATGTCTCACCTGTCAGACACGGTCCAGAGACTCACACTGCAGTCCCGCACCTGAACACCTGCCTCAACTACCTTTGTAAAAAAAAACATTTAAAAAGTTTTCCCATCCAAGGTCACACTTGTGTAAATAAAAAAAAATATCAGAAAGCACAAAGAAGTAAAAATGCCTTCATGTATTTTGTGTGAGGAGAGGAATGTGAAGTATTAATAGATATTACTGCTAAATATAACTAGATATTCATTGTTTTTCATGATGAAAAAAACACAATATTAATACTTGAAGAATGAAGTTGTCAAAGGCAGTTCTTGTGTGTCAATATTTTTGCCTTTTTCAAGCTTCAAAGTCTGTTGCCCTTGTTCAGTGTGCAGTTCTGATACTTAACGTCAAAGTAAAAATAGCTTCCAACACTGCAAAACAAACATTTAGCCGTGCTAGCAAAGCTAACGTACAACTGAATCTGCATCACAATGGTTCTTTGTATAACATGATGTAATCACTTATAATTTATATAATGGTATTTTAACATGCCTTCTTCATGCATTTGTAAACCTCAAAGTTTTCTGATGGAGTAGGTATGCATATGGAGTCAAATTCAAATAAACTTTATTGGCATGACAGATCAGAAATCTATATTGCCAAAGCAGTACAGAAGACTATTTATCATTATTAATGCCACTTTTACTCATGTTTGGTCTATTTTTCATCAGAATAATATTGACTTTTTCATGTTAAAAATGTAAAAAAAATTACAATTTTAACACTTTTTTTGGTCCTCACTTGTATTCCATACATTTGTTTTTTTTTAATGCACTACATACTGTTCAATAAAAAGCGGACAGGACGACATTTGTTTCGAGACATTCTCAAACTCTTCTCAGTTGTTGTTTTATTAACTCAATTAGTGAATCATCAAAAAGGAAAAGCACTCCCCTTTTATCAAAGAAAAATCAAATCAAAAATAACCAAAAAAAATCAAACAGCTGTGATGAAGTTCACCGACACACACACACACTCACACACACGCAGGGCTTTGGTCACACACACACACCTTTTAGTTTTTACTGCCAGATTTCTTTAACAAGAATTCTAACAAAACTGACATTCAGGTTAGCAAAAAAAACCAAACAAACAAAATGCCCTCAAGTCTCACATTTCTTTGTCTAAATTAAGTTATGACGAGTAACACTGGATAATAATAGAAACATAATTGTGTGACGTGGAGTAGTAGAGCATGTATGACTTTATTTCTCTTTGGAAATCGTTCTTTTATTGAAGAAGCTGAAAGTCAGTTTGGCCCATTTTCTCTTCAGATGGTAGATGTCAGTGGTCACGTCCTTGTCCAGCATTTTTAAGACAAAACTGCTAAAGTCATGATTCATTTTTAAAATATTTACTTTCAGAGATTTGGGTGTGATAACTTTTCTCTGATGACCGCTGCCAATAACTCTGACTGTCACATCACTGCTCTCTCTCTCTCTCTCTGTATCTGTGACACCAACATTACTGTACATAGATGCAATCACAGCAGAGCATGTAAACACACAACTCAACACTACTCTATCTGTCCTTCTGTAGCACTACTACAATGAGTCAGTCAGTCTGTTCATAGCCCATATTAAATCAATCAATATTTACATGAATCAATAACCTGTGACATCATTTTAAAACAGACAATTACCATTAAATGGAGTTTTGTTGTTGGTTGTTTTTTAAATTTTTTTTTTAAATGCATTATTTTAAATTGTATTTTTCCCATAAATTAGTTGAGTTTTATACACTATATTGAAAGATTTCACAATATATTGGTTAATATTATTATTATTTTACTCTATTACTATTGATTTGTGATGTCTTATTTAATTTTGGCCATTTTGGTCTTCCATAGTCCGCACAGATAATTACATATAAGTACACGACTTTACATTGGAAGACATCTGGACCTAGATTCATGATGTTTAATGAAAAATCTGCCTTCACAGGAGGGATTAGACCCTTTAAGATTATCTGAAGCACGGTTAGGGCTTATATTTATTTTATTTTTTAAATCCTAAAACAGCAGACTGACAAGACCTGAACTGATCGAATGTCACAACAAGGACAAAAAGACGCTCAAGATTGAAAGGTGTGAGAAAAGAAAGCAGTGAAGAGGAACAAGAACTATGAGTGTAACACTGATGAACTGCAGCTATGACTGAGCTGATGTTAACTTTTTATCCACCTCCAAGAGGAATTGTTGACAGAAATATGAAAGTCAAACAGGAAAAGAAGCAAAAGTCTAAACTAGAAATAGTCGTGCAAAACTAGCTGGTATAGCTATCAGCATTATTCAACATGCAAAGTAAGATTCACTCCAGCACACCGGTTTCACAGTGTCTCATTTTGCTTTCTCATAAAGATCACTTTACAAACTTGGAGGGTAACCCCAACTTTGACTTTTTATTTTTCACAGCGACACGTAGACAGACGCTCAGAGCCGACAACCTGCAAAACACAAACTCATTGAATGCTTCAAATGCTTTGTTGCCAGACATTTTTTATGACTTGGTAACTCTAAAGAAAAAAAAAAAAAAAAAGCCAAAATTTGATTTTATCCAAACGCACACAAAATTCCTCTTGGAGATGCGAACAAGCTCAGCAGCAGTCCTGCAAGTGCACGGTAACAAAAAGAGAGGCGTCTACATCGGAGCTATTACAATACAGATCGCCCATGTTTGCAGTTATTCGCTTAAAAAGGTGACGGCCAGTGAAGTGGAGGAGACGCTGAAAAGAAAGTGTTTGTTTGTTTGGTTGATATTGGAGGTTCTAAGCGACCTCTGATAATAACTTACACAGAACTTTGTTGTGTTTTCTGTCCATGAAGCTAATGGACAAACTAGAGAAGAGAAACTGAAAGGCGGCCTTCACTACAAGTAAAATGAATTTACTACTGACAGAACAGACTTAACGGAAGTTAAGTTTTTGAAAAAAAACAAAATGCCGACGACAGCCCACGCCACGGCTCTGTGTGACTGTCTCGCAAACAACAGTGAGAGTATTGTAGTGAACTGACATGAACCCTCTTATGATGATGTCATTAACAGCATCATAAGGAGGGGTTTCACTTGGGGTGCTGTCCTCTCCTCTGAGACACCAACCATTCGCCCGTGTCTTAGGAGCAGGTGTTCACAGGGAAAGGACAGTTTGTAAGTTGTTGTTTAAAAACCATAAACCCTAAACAGAGTCCCAAAACTAACACAAAAAATAATGATTAAAATAAAATAATATAATCTTACAATAATTCAACACGGGAAGAGTTTGCAGTTTGGCGCAGTCAGTCCAGGCAGTGCTGAGAGGGCTGTTTTAGCGGCCTGTTACTTGTTCTGATGATTTGGACTAGATGGGATGACGGAGGAGGGGAGGAGGGGATTGGGGGGTGGGTGTTTGTGAAACAGCACGCCTCTGAAAACACAGACCGGGGCGCCTCGATCCCACCCCCTGTTGTGGAGGTGAAGGAGGGAGGCGGTGAGGTCTTTTCCTCTTTCTTTTTATTTTTTTGTGTGTTCGTTTGTTCTCCGCGTCCTCGGCTGCAGGGCTCAGTCCAGCTCGATGGGGCTGCTGTCCTCCTGAGCTTCCTCAGCCCCGTCGTCATCCTCGCCCGACCCCATCAGGCTGTTCAGCAGGTTTCCTGCAGAGTGCAACATCACTCATCATCATCCCTTATGTAAACAAGCATATAAATCAAGTGCATACACTGATATATAACATGATGTTCTTTAAAAACATGCTTTACTTGCTACGTCTATGTGCATATAATTAGACAAGTTAAAGTGAAGTGTTATTCATTTCATGTAGATAAGTAATCCAGACCTAAATACACAAAGTTCATCAGTAACTTATGAAAAAGCAAATGAAGTCTGTTAAAGTAAGATAAGATCAAGAGCTGAAACAATTGGATAAGTGGATTTACTGATTCGTTAATCGACCAAATTCAGCAGCAAGCAATTTGATCGTGATTTTTTTTTAAGCAAAATTTCACCTGTTCCAAATTTTAAAACGTTACTGTTGGTTCTGGGAAAATATGATGAGCATTTTTCAGTGTTTGACCTCTATAATCATTTATCGATTAATCCATTAAGAAATAACTGTTAGATGCTGTTCTTGGAGGAGAGCCAGGGAGCTTTTTATGCCTTCATTAAATGGCACCAGCAGAGAGTGAATGATAAAACAAAATTGTGTCTCTCTCTCACTCAGCTAGACTTGAGGTCGGGACGCTGCAGATCCTGGTCGTAGTCTTATCCTATAAGCCGCTGACTCACCTTATAATAAACTTTATACATCACATGCAGCAAAATCAAAAGAAATGAAATATACAGTGTGGGTACACTCACCTAGCAGTCCACCGTATGAAGGGGATTGTTTGGGTGGAACCCCAAAGAAAACCTGTCCTATTCTGTCAAGATACTGAAGAGCAAAGAGGATATCCAGAGAGAGAGAGAGAGAGAGAGAGAGAGAGAGAGAGAGAGAGAGAGAGAGAGAGAGAGAGAGAGAGAGAGAGAGAGAGAGAGAGAGAGAGAGAGAGAGAGAGAGAGAGGGGAAGAGGAGAGACATGACAGAACATGAACAGGACAATGTTAACAGCATTCTTTGCTTATTTCAACATGATAGTCGAGGTAGGCAAGCATAACACAGAAGGTGGCATAAATAGAAAGAAAAAACACTCACCTCATTATACATGGGGTCCCTCTTCAGAGAAGGTTGATATTGCTCACATAACACTGTGAAAACTGTTAATTTACCCCTGAAGAGACAAGGAGAAGAACATTTTAAAATATTGTTTTATTATCTT
Source organism: Scomber scombrus (assembly GCF_963691925.1). Lineage (NCBI taxonomy): Eukaryota > Metazoa > Chordata > Actinopteri > Scombriformes > Scombridae > Scomber > Scomber scombrus. The sequence continues at coordinate 7,964,846 of NC_084990.1, forward strand.
CGATCTACTTTTACAGTTTAACTTTTTTTTTTTAGCAATTCTGTCAATCATTAAAACATATAAGCTCAACAATAGTGATATTACATGAGTTATCTACTGTACAAAATTCATGATAATCAAATGGGATTACTGCTGCTGTAGGAAGGTAGTTTACTGCATGCTGTGAATGACCGCTGATGCAGTGTGTGCAGATATTGTGAAGGGAATGTATTGTATGAATATATATATAAATGCTTGTGTGAACTTGGTGAAAGGTTAAAAATGGTCAGTGAAAGTCAGATAAATCATGTTTGTGAGTGTGAACAGGGTGTTCCTGTGTGAAACTGAAACAAAGAACATTTGTTTGTTCTGAAACAGATGCTACCACCCGTCTGTTTGGGTATAATCGTGAACAGAGTGGTCACAACAACTCCTGGAGGCTGGTGTGAAACAGATTAAGAAGTATTCATCCCACTGATCAGGGCTCACTCCTCCAGAGCAGCTCCTATGTCTGTATCAAGTGTTGTCTGAATTTGGGGACACTAAATGATATCATCATAATACATTTTACATATAAACACATTTCATTTTCCTCACCCATCCACTGCCAGCAGCAGAAACCAGATAAAGTTTAGTAGAGGCTGGACAAAGGGAGGGCCCTTCTCTATGGACGGGTGTTTCTCTGTGTATGTGCTGAACACCACGGAAGCGCTGTTTTTGTTCTTTAGGCAGAGGAACCTGTAGAGGTGGGAGGTTCAGTGGAAGGAGGGGGGGGGGGACAGAAATAGAAACAAGGAACGGAGGGTAAAGACAGAAGGAGACGATGGGAAAGAAAATATTACAGAGTGTTACACAAGGGAGGATGGAGAGAGAGAAAAAGATAGAGAGAGGGAGGGACGGTAGACCAGAAACAGAGAGATCAAAGACACTTTGAAGAAAGTGCTGACAGATAGAAAGCAGATATGACTGCAGGGCCGACATGATAGAGAAGGATGCATCAATACAACTTTCTCTGCTGCACACAAGAAATCCTGAGAGCCTTAAATCTAATAATAAGCCTGCTGCTGCACTCAGGAGGAAGACAATTCCAAGCTGGCAGGTCGGAAGTTACGGATATTGGTTTTCTACACTGTTCTATACAATAATGATGTTGCGTCCAGTGCATTGTGGGTGACCGTTCACTTACTGTAGGACGGCTTGCGCCACAAACATGTCGACCTCGCTGCGGAAGCCCCGTGACGCTGAGAACTCCACCAGCATCTGTGCGCAGCCTTCCCCGTCAGACGAATGCAGGAAGTGGTAACGAGACTCACTGTAGTTTTGCTCTGAATACATAAAAAAACGTCACATTTTCACGGCTGAGATTTAGACTTTCACACAGTAGCCACCTGCACTGTAAAAACACTAAGGTAACAGAAGCTGGGATGGATTCAGCTGGGTGGCGATTAATGAATTTCTGCTCTTCTTGTGCATTAACATAAACCAACTCTAGGAAACAGGGCAGTGGGGTCTTCTGATGTGAGAGGACATGAGTCATGAAGCCACTAGTGTTTTAAATAATGCCTTAAATATAGAAACAGATGTTTTGATGCACATCATACAGCGCCTGTTAACTCTGCTCTCAAATCTAAATTGGATTTGCTGGGCTTGTTTTAATAAAAACACTGTCAATTAAAAAAATGGAAATTGGATTTTATATAAAAGCAGCACTCAAAGGAAAACTGAAGATGTTTTACAATCCTGTGTAAAATTATCAATTAACTGATGTTTTATATAATAAGACTCAATTCTGACAGTCACTTTGGGCTTGAATCTAATTTATATGCATTTGTAATTATTCTCCACACTGTACAAACTAACTGATTCACTGTGTTACCTTTCCACAAGGTGACAGCCAGCAGCTGGTGGAGTTTTGGGTGACCCAACTTGCCGGATCCTCCTGTGGTCCATTTCAAGGCTCTGGACACAAACGCTACTCTCTCTGGAGAGTTCTGGTCCATCATGCTGAACAGCTTAGCCAGGTGTTCTGACACACACACACACACACCGACATAAGTATAATAACACAAAATATCCTTTCTAATCTGAAATTTCTTATTGTGTTTGAGACTTTTCTGAATGCAGTGACAATTTAATGCTGCTGTATAAAACACATTTTTACATTTTAGGAATGAAAACGTTATGTTCCTCTTATAAGACATTATTTCCATAAAAAGCTTCATTTGCTCAGTGTTGCAAAGTCTTTCAGTGGGAGTGAAGCCAGTTATTAAAGTCAACATTTTAAGTGCTTCTTATTTGTAGACGCATCAATGCAAATCTTGTTCAAGTTTCTGCATGTTTGTTTAACAGTTAGAGAAATAACAATGAAAGACCAAACTCCCCGACACAGCTGCTGTTAATGTGACTTTCTCACATCACACATAAAAGCACACTATATCATGCTACCACCCACTACTGAACATGAACTTATGATAAAATGTACAGTTAAGGACAAGTATGTCTTTTAATAAAGGCTGAAAGCTGCCACTCACCTAATATTTCATCTTCAACTTTTGTCTCAGATTTCTCCAACACCTCCAGCACCAGCATAGACAGGTCTGCTGCACTGTTTTGCTGCAGAGCCAAACAAAACCAACTGTATGTTCATTTTTGTAAATTGTTATTATCAAAAGAATTCAATACTTTAGACAAGCTAAATCAATGTATATACTGTGAGTTCATCACCTAAAACTGACACTTAATAATGTGCTCACATGTGTGGCGTTTGTATAACTACTCACAAATCATACTTGGTATGCAGTTTGACCTGTAATGTTTTGTCAATATTAGCCTTCTGTGCACTGTTGCACACAAAGTTGGACGTCATACAAAAGTTTTATTGTTACATGCAATGTTTCAATTCTTAATGTCAGGTTTACATACACTGCTCTGATATTATAATGATACAAAACTAAACAATAAATACACAATAAATAAACATTACACATGGCTTCCTACTTGGGGCTGCTTTTGTAAACATGTGCACTTATAACACTCAAAGAAATCCTGGTTTGGTGTATAAATGGCAAACTTATCAGATTTGTTGAGCAGAAATCTAGAGTAACATGTACCTGGTTATAGCTGAAGAAGAGTAGAGCGCCATTGTACATCAGCTCCCTGGCCTCAGCATGTTTTGCCTGTGACATGTACCTGTTAGAAGACAGGAGAAGTGTCAGCGTCACAAGACATACAGGATGACACTATCTGCTTATCTAGACAGACACCATCTGTATTCACATTACTCGAGGCTATTCCTGCACGGAGCTTCAATATAAGACAGTCATGCTGTTTGGTTTTTTGGCTTGAGATACAAAATAATGTATTTAAGTGAATAATGCAAAGACAACATGCCAGTTACAGTCATTTTACATTGCATATCTTGCAGACAGGATTTAAGGGGTTAATATTGCAATTATGACTCACTCACTACTGTAAATCTGAACAGGCTGTACATAGTGTACATTATGGCTGGGTATCAGTACTCAATACCTTTAAGATAGTGACCGAACCATTACCAACTAATGTATCAAAGTAGTATTAAAACTTCTCCAGTCAAATGATACCTGCATTCGACCCTTTTTATACCCACATCTAGAAAAAACAGCCAATCACTGCAAGTACTCTTCGATTTAATGGGACACGATTGGCCCACTACAATCTGTGGCGATAATGCTTCACTGTACAGTTTTGTACAGTTATTTATGAACTATTTCAATCATTTGAACACTTTCATAATGTATTTATTTCAAAATAATGTGGATGGAGAGGGGTAGTGATATTTTAAACAACTGAATGCTTCCATGGGTATCAAATAAAGTAGAAGAGATAAGGTATCAAATGCAGTATTATGTTCCACTTTAAGGATACTGGTTTTGGTACTGGTATTGTCATATTTTTTAAATAACACCAAGCCTTACTGTGCATAATCACCTACTATATGTAAATAAAGTAACATCCTTCATTTTTACTCTTCAATCCCCATTTTAACATTTCTTGCACTCTTCACTTGTTTTACACTATTTAGTCGTTTAGCCGTTCAGTGTGCATTTCTCCATTGATTGTAGTGTTGTTATTTTTATGTAAATGCATTGAGAGCCACCAAAACGGGTTCAAATACCTTATAAGGTAAAATACTTGGCCAATACAGGCTATTTGGATGAGTGAAGCCAATGACGAGGAAGCAGGAGGGTAACAACAAACTCATTCTATGACATGGAGGTGCTTTGACTCTAATTGGATTGGATTTAAAACATTTCAGCTTCTTTCTGTAGCCAGCCAATTCAGTAGTCTCAGTAAAGCATATGTATCCGCGTCAGTCTTGTTACTTAATTGGATGTAATGGGTATTGAAGCTATGATTGTGCACTAGACAGTCTCAATGCTACATTACCGACCATTGAATTCAGACCATAGCTGACTACATTTCTTCCCAGATATGAACAGTAGTCACGTATGACTATATAACTATAGTGCTAATAACGAGATAAAACATGTCTTACATTAGCCATTATTAGTCAAGACTGCGACAGTGCAGTGTATGGCTACCTGGCTAACTAAATGCTAACACAGCTGGACAACACCAACAAACATGTTTTAGAAAAGCGACAGCGTCTAAGAAAACAGTTAACCAGCTAATGTACCCGCTAAGTACATTTTCTAACAAATAACATAAATACAGGCTGTCCCGGCTGTCTCGCATTAGCAACGCAGCTAACTCGGGCTTCGGCTATCAAGATGTATTGCTAAACACGTAGTTAGCCTGCTAGCTGTAGTTAGCAGTCCATTTTTTTGCTGTAGGTGGAAGATTGACAACACAGCTGACCATACACGCAGCCAGGACCGACGCGAGTGGGCGGGTTCGTGTTGAAGTCCCTCCAATCACGAAGGGGCAGCACGTAGAAGCGAGGATGACAGCAGAAAGGTCTGGAACAGGCCTCAAACTGCAAACTGACCCAACGGACACGAAATGAAGTCCTTACCTAAAAAATAGAGTCCTGTACATCTGGTGTGCTTCATAGTAATCCCCCTTTTCTACACTGGCTCGCAGTTTTCCTTCCACTCTCTGTACGCCTCCGCGGTTTCTGGCACTGGAGCACCTCAGAGACTCCTGCTCCGACATCGTTGTCGCTCCGCCGCAGCGCTGTATCCAAAGTGTTGACAGGGGCGAACCGCAAAGCTTTAATCCGAACACACCCTCTTCGCTTGCCGTAGTTCACTGTGTTGCACTAGTACTCTGAATTGGTGATCATATCTGTCTTTACGTTTTATCACTTTGCCAAATATGACAGGATTCTGTGCTTGCACCTAGTATTTGATTAATTTGCTTACTATTTTGAACGAATTTTATATTCATAAATCCAAATTCTTCAAGATTCCCTCTAGGCATGTTTGTATGTAAAATACTCTACTTTGAATAATAGTGTGTGTCTGATAATGTTTAATATCAAATCTTCTCCAGATTTTATAAATACACAAATATTTTTCATTTCTGAAGTTTAACAGCTGGACACAAGATGTCTCCTACTTCACTGTAAAGGCCATTCTCAGTGTTTGTGCACTGGAGTGAGGCATCAAGTTTTCACGTCACACTCTGTAAGTTGAATATTGGACCAAACTAATTGTGATGTCACAAATCATGCTCTTAGGCCTGCCCCTTAAAATTGGATTCTCAAAAAGCACAAAGAAACGTTCCACTTTCTGCAGATGAATGTGAAAACAGCCCTCTGCACATTTATCATTGTGGACAGTGACGCTCAAACAACTGGAACAAGAGGAAGCGGAGGGGGGAAACTTTTATTTTACAGAGATTACTGTCCATATAAAACCATATGTCTTCAATATCTGAATGTACAAACAAGCTGTACAATATATTTAATTAACTTTTTTTATTACAACCTCTAGTTCCCCTGGTGTGCTTGTGTAGACTCAACTGTTTTAAACTGTTTACAGCACCTTTGATAGGTACTGTGATAGGGAAATATAAGATATCTTGAACCAAAACTCATAGAGTATGCTTTATTTTTATTTTATATTTCAGTACATTACTTACTGTGTGGAAGTAATAGGAATCTGTCATAGCAATTCACCTCTTGCACTTTACTTCAATGAGGAAAGACACAACTCTTGATAGAGTATTGTCATACTTTTTTCAATGCTCAGAGCACAGCTCACTCACACTCAATACAGACATACATGTACAGTATGAGCTGCTGCAGAGGACTGAACCCTGATCAGTGGGGTGAATACTTCTTAATCTGTTTCACACCAGCCTCCAGGAGTTGTTGTGACCGCTCTATTCATGATTATACCCAAACAGACATGGTAGCATCTGTTTCAGAACAAACAGATGTTCTTTGTTTCGCTTTCATACAGGAACACCCTGTTCAGACTCACAAACATGATTTCTCTGACTTTCACTAAACACTTTTAACCTTTCACTCAGTTCATACAAGTATTTAATTTATACATCTTCATACAAAAATTTCCCTCACAATATCTACACACACTGTATCAGCGGTCATTCACAGCATGCTGTAGCTGCAGCAAGCCAACTAACTATTATTGGCCAAGCTCATACTGTATGTTTGCTAATATTCTACACATTCTATGATGCTATGTCAGGTGTTTTGAGATTGATTTACCTTCATTGATCAGGACACATATTTATCAAAATAAGATTAAATCAGCACCAGCGAACACTAGCATTCAGCTCCTCAATCTCCCAGGTGGTCATTAACTTTGAGGCTGTTTATGCAGCTGTTTTATGTTGCCTTTATCTGCATCTTCACATATCTGAAGACACCTTTGTCTGGATCCTGGAAAGAGACAGGAGAGAGAAATGACAGAGTCAGATGGTGGCTGGCAAACAAGAGTGCGTGAGAATGTCAGTGCAAATTAAAACATGTATTTGCATGAGAGTTATCCTGGGTCACTCTTATCACACTCTCAGGCAGTTTGAAGTCTTGAAGCGACACATCATCCCTATCATAAAACCAAGTTCCCAAATAGATTCATTTCTCAGCCACAGTTATCATTCCCTAAAAGAGAAACAGACAGAGAGAGCAGATGAACAGGTTGTTGTGCACTATGTAAATAATGGTGACAGGTATGCTGGACATGTCCAGGTAAACATCAGTAACTATATAAATTACATAGAGAGAGAACTCCCTCTGTGCACTTGCAATGTATCCATTTGGGGACTAGCTTTTAGTTATGTGGATAAGTGTCACGTAACTGATGGAGACCAGGTGGGACGGGATGATAAATAAATGTCCCTGAGTAGAGAAAATTACTTAGTTTAGTTTCCATAATGTATAAAACACAGTTGTCTCTCCATGTGATTTCAATACAATATGAATTGTAGCCTTATATGAATGTGACTGTGTGATTTATACCTGGATCACTCATTGCTATGTTTTAGGTGAATACCACTGTTATACATTAGATTTGTCAACACATAATGTTCCAGTGTTTGCTTTGGGAGAATATGTCTTTGAAGACAAGTGATGCAAAACTCTGACACCTGCATGCACACAAATCAGAGACACACAGACAAAGAGAGAAACTCTCTAAACAAGACCTACACATGTATTAATCATACTGGCACAGATGAAGATGGTGAAGACTACTTATCTTGCAGCGCTAAAGCAAAGATTTGTATTATATCTGCTTGCGGAATAAACAGCTGTATGAGTAACTGGACTTCTCTAAATATAAAACCACACCAAGTTTGACTCATGGATGAGAATTGGGTGATTGTTGCATAGCCACAATATTGTTGTAAGCCACTCACTAAAAGCCAGAAGGAGCAGGAAGAGGAAACGGCTGATTATTTTCTCAGAAAAGCTGCACATTTTTCTGACAGTAGAAAGAAGCGAACGTGATGTGTGACAAAAATCATTGTTCAAATTTGAAAAATGCTTGTTTGAACTGAAAGGTTAAAAAATAAAGAGAAACCATGCTTGTGTGACTGAACAGTATGTTCCTATGTGAAAGAGAAACAATGAACATCTGTTTGGGTCTAGAAGTTGGTGAGAAAGAGATAAAGGATTATTCGCCCCACTATTGGTGGCTCACTCCTCTGCAGGATCTTATATGTATATTATTGAGTGTGAGTGTGCTGTGCTCTGAGCATTAAAGAAAGTGTGATAAAACTGTATTGACAAATTATTTCTTTCCTTGAAGTCAATGCTAGAGGTGAAATGCCACGACAGATGTTTAGAGGTTGATAATAAAGGAGAGATGTATCTGGAACTGCTCTTTGTCAACTACCAAGCTATTTATATCACATGATTCTTTAATGGCATCTCCTTTGTGTGAAACCTAATTATTGGCTACATTTCAGAGGACGATACATACTTACATCTCCATCACATTCAATGTATAGCTGTATTTAGTCTCCTCACAGGTGAAACCTTCACAAAACATATGATCTGCTCATAAAATATGATGCGCTGTCAATTGTCCTACTTTGCACTGGATGCTACATCACACTTGTGCCCAAACAGGTTGTGATGTCACAAATCATCATTGTAGGCCCACCTCTTAAACTCAGATTGACGTTGAGCAGAGAAACTTTCAGCAGATGAATATAAAACAGCTTTTAATGTTAAACTCTGTACATACATCATTCTGCACAGTGAAGCTCAAACAATTTTAAAACAAATTTTGAAGGGGACTTTAATCATTGATGCATTACAAAGGAAATTTGTTGTTACCAAATGATGATGTCGAGTAACAATGTGGTTTCTCTGAAAACACTTTTTTACAGTTACACTTTATGATCCAATATATAAATATATACCAAATGTTTGTACAGATTTGTAACCAACATTCTCAGCAACATATTCCTTGAAATGACTTAATAATTTATAAAGAGGACAAATTGCCAGTGTGAACTCTAGAGCCTGTTTAGACAGTACAGGTCAACTAAACATGCAACATTTTAAAATGTGCAATTGTATACTTGTTTACAGGAAACCATACAATTCAATAGAGACATGCAACATCAGAAAGTTCAATCACTTTTATATTTGATTAGAAAAAACTGTTTTCTGTGCTTTAATGATGGAAAGCATAAAACAGTTCAGAACAGATGGTGCACATAATACACGCAGGTTACGGCACTGTAAAGTCAAGAGAAAGCAATACATTTGTGGTGGTGTTCATCTGTGTGATGTGTTTACAAGTAAGACATTAGCAAGTGTGGCTCTTTATTTGAGAATTGTGTCCTGTTGCAACAGGTATACTATAAACTATTAACTACAATATCCCAGGACCTGAAGTGGGAATCCATTATCAACACATTCATTAAAAAGGCCCAGCAGAGGATGTACTTCCTGCACCAGCTCAGGAAACACAACCTGCCTCAGGAGCTCCTCACCCAGTTTTACACTGCAGTCATTAAGTCTATTCTCTACACATCCATCAATACCTGGTTTGGGTCGTCCACCAAACAGGACATACCAGACTACAACAGGCAGTCAGGTCTGCAGAAAAATCACTGGTGCTGACGTGCCCTCCATCCAGTAGGCCTACCCATACACGTCCAGAGAGAGGAAACGGACAGGGAAAATCGCTGCCTGTTCCAACTTCTCCCATCTGGTAGATGATACAAAACAATGGACACCAAAATCACCAGACACAGGAACAGTTTCTTCCGCCTTGTTCACTCACGTACGAACAGTTAATTCACTGTAGCACGGTGCAATAACCCTGGAACACTATAATACCCACTGTACCTACACATTATATCCAAAATACAAATGTGCAACACATTTGACCCATTACTGTATATTTGAACAAAGTGTATATGCTGTACATAACCATCAACTACATACATATAGAGTCACATGTCACTTTTTTGACTAGTTAATATTAATTCACTCCTTGCTCTCTTCACTTCTTTGCACTATTTGTTTCGTGTTTACAGTCCACAGAAACTGTTTCACCTGTATATAGTCAGTTGTTATTTTTATGCAAGTAAAGCAAAGGGAGCCAATAAACAGGAGTCAAGCTCCTGGTAAGTGTGAACATACTTGACTAACAAAGTTGATTTTTTGTCAGGCAGGGTCGTTTGCGCATGATCTCCTCGGCCCCTGGATTGGGTTGGCAGTTACCTTGACACACATCCCTCACAGTAACTGAGAAACACCCATTTGACTTGTATTACTATGAAATTTGGTGATAAACGGGAGAAAATACCAATTAGGAGCACAGTGGAAGAAAAGATTAAAACAGGGAGACTCCATACGTCACAGGCTGTAAACCTTTCCTCCTGCAGTACACATCATTTACCACTAGATGGCGGCACAGACTGTGCTGGTGGATGTCTCTTCCGCTATTATTAAGTTCTATCCGTTCCTTTTAATTAAAGTTAAATGCCTTTTATACTATAATGAAGGCAGTGTGGTGTGTTACATACACGGACATGAGACAAGAGAGTAAGAATCAACTTGATGGAGAGGTGTTGTGAAGGAAGTGGCTCTGTTGCGTCCCACGCAGAGGAGGTGTTTTCCGGTCAAAGTTTCCTTTGTGATTCGGAAGTGGTGGTGGGATGCCCAAAGCCGTTTATCCTTACAGATAACAACACACAAGCGGCGAGCATGATAAGTAAGCGTGAATACACAAAGCTTAATGAAATAGAGCACCGCATAATTTAGAAAGATAGGAAGTGTTAGCTCGTAGATAGCGGGGATGCCGGGCTAGTTTAGCATGCTAACTATAGCCGGCTAACTTTGTTGTCTGAATGTCTGCAGCGTGCGAAAAGGTTTCTTATGTAGACAGTAGTAGCTGTGAAGTGCGTAATTCTGTAGCTGGGGTAATTACACGTCCACTGTGTCGTTTTTGTGCGGTTTGTGTTAGGATACTGTGTGTTAACTCCTACCTAGACAAGCTAACAATAGCCTAGCATGTCTTGTCTGTTTTGGACAGTGACAGCTGAGGGCTGCTGCTGCCCCATGACATCTGTGCAAAAGGCCTCTTGCAACGTGGATTCGTTTATATCATACTACCAGCGCTCACTATTCCTTTAAAAGCTTTTTAATAGTCGACACACGCCCTGTGTACACTGGTATAACTACTGTTTGCTGCTCAGCATCATAATCCGTAGAGAAGTGGACCAGAACAGAGAAATGGGATTGGCAGGGTGAGAGAGAGAGATAACAATTATTCTTTGCTGAAGCTTTTTTTTATTGTTTTCCTCCACAGAATCGTTCACAGCTCTGTCCTGCTAAACATGGGAAGAGACACCTTCAGGATTCAGTAATACAGGTGAGTAATCTAACATCTGACCTCGTTTATGACAGGCCAGGTAGGAACCACATCCTTTACTTTTGCTGATGTGAGCTGAAAAGGTGCTGTCGTTCTTGGTATTGGTTTTCCTGTGTGTGCGTGCTTGTGTGCAAGAAGGTTGAATGTGTGTAATTGTTACACAGTCTGTATCTGGGAGGCTAGTGTGGGCGTGTAGAGAAGAATGCTTGGAGTACACACTGTCTCTTTTAAATGCCTTGCACCAGAACAACACATGCTGCGTGTCTGAACAGCAGCCGCTCTGTTGGGAAAGGAAGGATGAAGCAACTGATGTTGCACTGAGCATCTCTCTGCAGCCCTTTTTTAAAATTGAATTTGTTGGCTTGGTTTAACGCTTGATATCCAGGTCACTTTGTCCTGAGCTCTGGCTAGACTACTCATCATCATCATCATTGCATTCAGTGCTGAGACATAAAGCCGCACGTACGTTCACACAGCGTGCTGTCGGTGGATATGCATCTCAAAGTGACACGTTGCACATAGACAGAGATCACATGTTACCCCAACCACTTACACATATTATATCAGTGTCAAACCATGCTGGCACACTTATTAAACATGTTGTTTCCTGGATGTTAATAAAGCAGAGTGCCTTGACATTTTTCTTAGAAAGGTCTTTTCATCATGTGGCTGCCTGACCACTGAATTTTATGTCATGTTATTCACTTCCCTCTCAAAAGCTGTTTCCTGACTTGTTTTTCTCAGTCTGACTCGAGAGGCTTGTGACTCCCTGACATGTTTTGGTTGTAACTTGTGATTTCAAAGTTGTACTACTGCATTTGCACAATTCTGTATGTTTTTGCTACTGGGCTAAAGTGTTTAGGTAAAGTAGCAGATATGTATTAGCTGACGCAGTCATGGCAGTACAAAGGAATCAGGTACCACACAAGGATGAAATGATAAAATATATCAAGCAGCAAATCACCACATTACTCACATGTAATGTTAGTGAGATCTTGCGCTGTTATGGCCGTGCTCATGTTTGTCATTGGGAGAGAAAGCCCAGAAACCATCAGGAGAAAGAAGTGATGTTTTTGGACCAAGTTCAGATGAGATCCAGCATGAGAGAGAGAGAGAGAGAGAGCGCTGTCCCTCTAAATCAAACTCAAGTGTCCCTTTGAGAGTTGCCCAAATAAATCCAAAAACTCAAGACTTTTGCTGTGCTTCCATCATTTTGAAAAACTGCTCAAATTATGTGAACTTTGAACCTTCAATTGAGTTTAAATAAACCTAAAAATATGTTTCTTAGAGTTAAGAGTTTTTCAGTTTTGGGGCTTGGACATATATAGTTGTGCTTGATATATAAACAGGGTAGTTATTTTGTATTGATGCCAAAACTGCTTTTTAAATCCAACTTATTCTAACTTATATGTCTGCAGATATTCTCCCTTCCGTTTTCACTTTTAAAGTTTATTCTAACTATCACTGCAAAAGTTCTTAAAGTTTTACATTTAACACAATTAAACCAGCAAATATCCTGACCCCTGAGCGCCAGATCAAGCGAATGCTCAGTGTGTCATGTGCCACTATTCAGACATGTATGTGTGTGTGTGTGCACCGACGTTTGATTGTGAGAGAGAAGAGTGACATCTCAGACAACACTGCCTCATTGTTTTCAGGCCCGCTGCACGGTAATGGCCGAACCCCCGTCAGAACCCCACAGCTAGAAAGCACATATTTGCAGACAGGGCAAGAGGCGAGCCGCACACACACACACGTGCGCACACATATACACACACACACACACACACACACACACACACACACAGCACTGCAGCAGGTCTGCCTTTGTAAACAACCATTAGCCATGTGCCGCCCCAACCTACCGAGCCTGTTTACTCCCAGTGTTTTGCAGTTTTCACACAGCAATTGAATAGTTTTGGTGGAGTTGCCATGGAAACGTATCCCTCACAGGCTAGCATAATGTCGGACAGGTTTGTTTTCAGGGCTTAGCCTCACCTCAGGTTTAACCAGTTTGTGGTACAAACAGCTAAAATGATCCTCGCAATTGCAGTTGCAGTCGCTCATCGCTGTAAACACAAGTCAGTCAGTCATTTTTAGTCTCAAGTAAACAATGATGGGTCATCATTTAATATTAAAGAGAATCAAATTACAGCAGTGATAAGATCTTGTCATATTATTTGGCAATTTACTGCTGTGCTTAATAATCATAATCATTATAATAATACATTTTCACACGCCATATTTGAAAAAACACAAGTGATAGTCAATGAATGATGACTGAAATCCATCTAGCTGCTTTGCTTTCACAGCTTACTGGGACACTTGAATTAAACAGAGCCATTAATGCTACTAGTATAACCTGTGCTTTTCCTATTATAATGAATTTGCTGTGAAAAAGGCCTATTCTGAACAAGCTCTAATTTAAGACTAATTAAAATACACACATAGGACAATGGAACACAGTTATTTATACAGTAATATTGGATTATATCATTATTAATATTGTGATAATAAGGTCTATTTCAATATTTAGCAGAGTCTGTCGTGTCACTTGTAACCAAACCGCATCATCTAAATTGATGGAAAACTAGACTATGTCCCTATAAAATGCAAATTATTTAGCTAAAAATACTTCCTTCTCTGAGAGTTAATGCCATGAGCGTTTAACTGTGTGGAAATTGTACTGAGGAGGCTGTAAAAAAAGAAAAAAGAAAAAAGAGGTGCATAAACAGAGTCCTGTCTTTTTAAAGCGCCGAGCGGCCGCAGCAACAGTTGTAAAAGCTTAAACATGCAAATTCTTCCCTGATGGCTGATTTAACCTCCGAGCCTGCAGCCTCGCGTCATTCCTCTTTCAACAGTTGTGTGTGTGTGAGAGAGAGGGAGACCGAGCGACAGAAAAAGACAAAGAGAGCAAAAGGAAAAAGGAAAAGTGCTCAGTTTCCTGGAACTAGCTTTTTGTCTTGTTGTTGCCTGTAAAAATGCCCTAGGTACCATTTATCTTTATTTTCTTTATTAACCGGCTTTGTTGAACACTCCACTAACGCAGCTGCCAGTCAGGACTATCTGATGTCTTTATTTTCTGAAAACAGCACCTAATTTATTCAGTCATCTATTGCAGACACACAAATAATTGCGATGATTAATTTAAACAATTTTTTTTAACTTGAAGTCACACAATGAAGCAAAAAATTGGCAAATCCTTTGTGTCATATAAAACATATAATGCATGTGGTGGGTTTTATACCAGCAAAAAAAAAAACTGATTGCACCTTTAAATTAAGAGTGGTCATCTTGATATCCAAATTATTCTTTGGATGAGACGTTGAACTTCTAATTTCATGTCTTTACCGCAGGTCTCTCCGTCACCCTGGCAACGCTACACTCTCAGAGAGGGGAGGGGCCGAGTCTTGGCAGTATGGAAGTCGCGGGTATGCCGGGCACGGGCACAGCCCGGAGCCCACAGAGCGAGGCGGTGACCTCGGTGCTCCAGGAGCTGTCCCTTCAAACCGGCCCCAACCAGATGCCTCTACAGGAACGTAAGAACGGTGAGACGGTGAAAAAAATACACACTTATTTGTACCTGTCAGTTGTTTTTTGTACTTCAGTGTCGGTCAAAGGAGCCGCCGAACATGGAGTCATTCGGCAAAAGCACTGTTAACACGTGCATGCTGTTAATGCAGCTGTCTGCTAGCGTCTGTGCAGAGTGATAAATGATCACTGACATGATGACCTCCTAGAGTTGTAGAACCCTCCCTTAAAGTCATATATAAACAACTGTGTATGGTTTTTCTTGGCTGTGGGGAAAGGTTTTTTTTTCTGTCTGAGCTGCTGGGTGAACGTCAAGGAAACAGTGGCCCATCATTTAAAAAAAACAAGAAAAACAAGAAGGCCAAAGTGAATATTTTGGCTCAGTACTACTCATCCTTCACAGAAGTGGCCTATTTCCAACCCGAATTCCTCCCAGCTAAAAAGTGTGCTCGGAGAACATGTTACATAAGTTGAGGCTAAGTAGAAAGTGGAAGAAACATTTATCTGAAAGGCAGAAGCGAAATGTCAGATGAGTCTATACGTCTTGTTCGCCGAGAGGAGCACCTCACGGCAGACGTGCGTTCAAAGGCAAGAGAGGAGAGGCGTTGCGGAGATTAAGGTGCTCAGGTGAAAAGTGTGTGTGTGTGTGTATGTGTGGCAGTGCAGTGAAGTCATTAGAAGGATAGAGCAAAGAAGCTGCTGGATCTAATTGGCTTGCTCCTCCCTGCAGACCTCCTGTTACAGCAGATTAGAGCACAGGGCCTCTGGCAGAGCACAATATGGTCTCCTCCTGATTCAGGCCGTGTGGATTTAAGTCTCCACAGGCCCCTTTTTTGTCTGTGGCCAGAGTTCCAAGTTAAAGCCCTCGACCGTCTCTGCGTGGAAACACGTGCAACAGTTCCCTCTGGTTTGAATCAGAGTGGAAAAGTTGACTTTGCTGCATTTATGTGTTTGCTTTGTTTAGGTTCATGCTGCCAAATGACAAGTGAATCAGATGAAAGGCAGCTTGTTTATTGGAGAGAGTTTCTCTCCGCTATCGAGAAATGAGAACTAAATATGGGCACGCAGCGCTGAAACCATTAGAAATGAATCCTCAACTATTTTCATAAATAAATCATCGAGAAGTGAAGGTCATTTCTCAGACAGACAGGCTAAATATGAACGGATGCTGACTTTTTTTCTTATTTTTTCTCTTTTATTTCAATTTGTGCCTTAATATTATCTGTTTAAAGCACTGTGATGGCAATTTTTCCCTATTATCAGAAGTCTAATACACAAAACAATTAGGCTTTATAATCAGCAGATTAATCAACAATTAAATAGTCATTATTTGCAGCCTGAGGCTTCAGTTCAGTTATTAAAGTTAGGGATTAATTTTATTATGTGGAGTACAGGCTGGAAGAAAACATCTTGTCTTATACCCGTAAAACATGTTTCGATGCTGTTTCATCACATCTAAAATGCAAAGCATCAATACTTGAATTTTCATTTGACTGAATACATCTAATAAAAGATCAGATAGCATCTTCCTCACCTGACCACAAGTTCTGCTAAACTTCTGTAAACATGTGCGGTGAGAATGCACGACACACACATCTGCAACCTAACAAAGATTTAGTGTGTTTTCTGCGACCGAGTCAGACACAATCAGTCAGATAAGCAGCTATGTGAGAGTATTGTTCAGCCCTGGAATAATGTTACTGTTACTTACACAGAAATACACACCTCACCATATCAGAAGAGGCAGCCACTATGGCCATTGTTCCCAACTGGGCGTTGTCCTGCCCGGTTTCGTGGAGATATTTGTCACAGGGAGGAAGGTTAGGCAAAGTTAGACAAGTCAATGATTTACCACTTTTAAGCGAGCCAAATAGCTGTAGAGAATAATGCACAAATCTCTGGTGGGAGAAAAGATGCAGATGCAAAGTGCAGCCAGATTAAACCATAGAGTGCAATGGAAGCAATAACAAGAGAAGAAGAAGAAGACGTCATGTTACATATTTCAAGCAATGTTTACATCATGGAAGACATGTTTAAGAATTGTCCTGTGACAAGTAGTCACAGGACCATGTTTACCTCACAGAGAGACACACACACACACACACACACACACACACACACACACACACACACACACACACACACACACACACATACACACACACACACACACACACACACACACACACACACACACACACACACACACTTTCACAAACGGCCTCAGGCCACCACTCCCAAATTTAAACAACCCCGGCTCTTGTGGGCCTGTTCTTCACACTCCGCTTCTGCTTAGCCAGGAGCAGACATGTTGTTGCAGGAACTCCTGCAGGCTAATCCAGGCACCAAGATGCTTTCAGAGCGCCGGAGACGCACACTGCATTAGTGGCAGTGAAACAGAATGGAATGCCCACATAGTGATGCTTATCAAAGCTTCATATCATCCAGCGGGTTATGCAATGTGTTTATTGCACAAGGTTCCTTCCTCAGTAATGGACGAGCAACAGGAAGATTTATTGCTAAACACCTGTGAATGGGTATGTGTGTGTGTGTGTGTATATATATAGAGAACGATGACATGTTTTGCAGGATGAGGATCAGAGACAGATGTTTAGGTCATGTGTACTCGTGCATGTGCGTGCGTGTGTGTGTGTGAGAGAGATTTAGCTTTAAATCAAGACTGCAAATAAAAAGCACTAGCAGTACGATAATGTGACTGAGATCATTCAGAAAGTTTGAGGTGAAGAAGCTGGTTGGAGTGTGGGCCGCAGAAAAAGAAGAAGAAGGAGGAGGAGGGAGGTGAATAA